>NC_139943.1:28780414-28807914 GCF_963454915.1 Gymnoscopelus microlampas
AGCAACAACACCTGTCAGTGCCCCACACAAAAATAATGATTTCTTAGGTTTAGGCTTTCTTAGGTTTAGCTCATCATTTAGCAGCAGTTAACCCATTCAATCCGGGAACGCATAGCTGTGTCATTTTAGATAGTTTTTAGCTATAACCATTATTTTATACTATAAAAAATATTCAAAAATAGCAGATATACAAGTGCTGCTTTACAAGCTTGTAAATCTGCTTTTTTTCCCGTTAAACTTTGTGCAAATCTTTGAATAATTACTTACATCTTTGCTTCTGGGGATTCTACACGTCTTCTAAATTCTAACAGTTCTTTTGAAAGTATATCTTGCTATATCTTGCTTTTTCATGTCAAGGACCACCTAAAATGATATGTATTTGTCCGCGGACCCCCATCTCAAAATATTTTGTTCCAGGGACCCCGCAGTAGCAAAGAGTTGAGTTAAAAATGTATATATTTAAAGATTTGCACGTGTTTTCACAATTAATAGCAGATCTACAATCTCATAGCGCGGCACTCGGTGCCGTGCTGTGAGCTTGTATATCTGCTATTTTTGAATAGCCAAAGAAACAAATGTGTTCCCGGATTGAATGGGTTAAAAGAAATGTAAGTGCAAGTACTGTACAATGTATGGACGTGTACAGATGATGCTCTCTGTCTCTCAACCTGTCCCACACCAAACCTTCCATCAGGGGATGCAGCGGTGCGCTGTGAGCAGCTGGACCTTATCCTCCAGTGGGGGACAGAGTTTCGCCAGTCGTCCTGCCGGTCCCCAGAGGGCGAGAAGGTGCTGGAGGATCTGGTGGCCTTCGACGTCATCCTAGGAGACCTCAACTTTGATAACTGTTCATCAGGTAAAAAGGCTGGCTTGGACCACTGCTTTTGAGAATAGAATCAGCACCGTTCTGTACTGTTCTGTCCTGATGCTACTGGCTGTACTGGACCCTTTTTCATGTCAAGGATCCCCAAAGTAATATGTATTTGGCAATGGACTGGGGACAGGGACCCCCATGCAAGATTTGAGTTCTTAAACCTTTTAAAAAATGTTCACTTTTTTAAACAATATTTTTCTACAAGCTCACAACACGTTTAGAGATTTTTAGAGGGGCTATTTTCTAAAAGCCAATACAATGTTAAAGTGGTTAAACAGATTTTTTTTGGGACTGAATGTGTGAATAGTACTATACTAGTGAATTTATTGTACTGATTTTGCTGTGGTCTGGACTGACAGTATTGCAACTTTAGTGTTTTAATGTGTGCTATTATTTCTATATTTGTACCGGCTTTTTAATGCAGTAACCTAACTTTTTTTCTAAATCTGGTGCAATACATTTATTATACACAGTCCTTGTCAAATAAATAGATCAGGCATAATGCAGGTGGACTTCCCCTGTGTGGTTTTTGCTGCATACTGGAGTGCTTCCATTGTAACTGTGGTGTGTGTGTGTGTGTGTGTGTGTGTGTGTGTGCGTGTGCGTGTCTGTGTGTGTGTGCGTGTCTTTCAGAGGACAAGTTAGAGCAGCAGCACGCTCTCTTCACGCAGTACAAGGACCCATGTCGCTTGGGGCCCGGAGAGGACAAACCATGGGCTCTGGGTGAGCGGAGAGGACACACACACACACACACACACACACACACACACACACACACACACACACACACACACACACACACACACACACACACACATACACACACACACACACACACGTACATGTATGTAAATGTACATATTATGTATGTAAATGTACTGGCATTAAAACACACACATATGCTCACCTACACACAGTGCCATATTCCTCTTGGCAACATACAAGTGACACGACTGTGCACATGTGGCACAGAGAATGAAGAGGGGAGGAAGGAGTACCTGGTGTTTCCTCCCAGTAAGGGTCAGTGTCACGGCACATGTGGCAGCATTCTTCAGACAATTTATACCGACACAATGTCCTTTAAGCAGTGTCCTGCGCAGCTCTCCCATACTGTACGCATAACCACACACGTTACATTTATGCAGCTGCACACAACCACCAAAGCAGGTCAAAACTGCTGCCACGCAGTCGCAGGACAGAGGACGCTTTAAGCTGGGTGTTTCTGTGTACACCAAAATACACACAGTACTGTGTATTTTAAGCATTAGTGACGTACAAACTGTGGGGTTTTGGTCTGGAACTCTGGATATGAAACATTATTTAGGCCAATGGTATTTTAGGGGCGGTGTGGGCAGGCTAGAGTGAAAGGACTCGTTAAGGACAGGGCTTGTATATGTAGAAGGTGAGCCAGTGGAACAGCTTTGTTTCGCAGTCTGTGGTCAGAAGACAGGGGTCAAGTAAGGATGGGAGGATGGAATGAGTTAAGATGTGAGATACGGAGGAAGGAAGGGAGGGAGAAAAGGAGGGTAGGAAGCGAGAAAGAAGGCAAAAAAGAAACAAAAAAACAGGCAAAGAAAGAAAGGAATGTAATGCAATGAAATGCAATGAATTAAACAAATAGATGCTCCATGTGTGAAATGTGGTAGCTCACAACGAAAGAGGTTTTGAAGTGAACTCTGAAAGCCCCAGTAATCATCCCCGTGTCGGAGTGTCCTGTGTCCTCTTCCTTTAGCCTGACTGACAGATAGACAGATAGACATACGGAGGCTCTAATGGACAGGCAAATAGTCAGGCACACAGACAGGCACACGTCGGTTTTGAGGGAGACAGGAAGACAAACAGATGGCCAGAAAGGCACGCCGGCACTCATGCACGCAAGCACACGCACACGCACACGCACACGCACACGCACACGCACACGCACACGCACACGCACACTCCAGACATCCAGGCTGCCAGCCGAACAAACTCAAACAGAATGCCTGCTCACCACACAGACAGTGGGTAGAGCAAAGGGTTTTTTAGAGCTATTAGCAGGCCTGCTACCTCACATCCTTGTTATCTTTGAGTGCTCTTCACATCGCTGTCACATCGCACTTGTCTAGGAATGCGGCGGAGGCCGTAGGTGCCTGTGGGTGGTTACACGGGGAAATCCTGAGTGTTCATTTATCTGTGTGCGTAAAGATTTACCCTTACTGGTGCATTTTCAGAGATAAATTAAGACTCAGGATTTTGCTGTGTAGAACACACAGAAGGCAGACAATATGTCATTAGAGAGGCTTGTTATATTTAGAAGAATGACAATGAACACATTTGTTTGTGCGTTTACGGTGAGGAATATTGCTTTTGAATAGAAAATGTGTGTTATTGTACTTCTGTGACACATGTTGACACGTTTAAGTGATTATGACATCACTCAACAGGTACCCTACTGGATCCCAGTGGCCTTTACGATGAAGAGGTCAACTCACCTGAAAGTTTACAAAAGTAAGTTTAATGTACGGGTACATACACACACACACACACACACACACACACACACACACACACACACACACACACACACACACACACACACACACACACACACACACACACACACACACACACACACAAACGCACACTTTTGTTTAGCGTGGTAATCATCAGTCTGATAACTTGTGGTTTTATTAGTACATTGTCTCTCCCTACACAACCAGAGCCTACTGTTAATCCCTCTCCCTCTCTCTCTCTCTCTCTCTCTCTCTCTCTCTCTCTCTCTCAGAGTGATGGAGAATGAAGAGGGGAGGAAGGAGTACCTGGTGTTTCCTCCCAGTAAGGGTCAGTGTCACGGCAGTGTCCAGAAGGGAAGGAAAATCCCCCTGAAGGGCAACGGACGCCGCATCGACTACATCCTCTACAGCGACGAGGGCCTGCAACCAGACTGGAAATTGGTACAGATTAGCAGACATGTCCACAACAGTTTAGTCAAAGAAGTATATTTGGCTCGTGCGTGCGTGTGTGCGTCCAAAGTACGCCAGGTTGAAAGTGGTTACGCCACGTTGGTGCCTCCTCTTGTCATAACACCGACTTAGAAGAAAATAATTGGTATTAATTATTTGTGTTTTTACAAAATTGCTAAGGTATATTGCTTGAAACCCTCACGTATTTTTTCAGAACTTTAAAACACAAAACCAAAATTCACAAAACCCCTGACTGTTCTCTATTGTCAAAGTCAAACAATTGCGTCAAAACCATTTAGATTGTGCTCAAAATAAATACACACAGCCATTTTCTATATCAACACTACAGGACATTCATTATACACTACTAAGTGTATAATGTGTACCAAGGCTTTAAAACCAGCATTCTGGCCTGTTTAAGCCATTAACTATGCTTTTTCACTTTTCCAAAGAATATTGTATCGTGGTTTGTATGATTTTCTAGGAAGCCACTGGGTTCCATAAATTTCAGTATGGTATGAAAATCCACTTGAAGAAATTTGAAACGTGCTTGAGATAGGTAATCCAACAAAGTTAACTTTATTGCATTTTACAGTGCAGAAATAAAATAAAACTAGAAAAAGTGCTCCTCGGAGCACAACTCTCCGCCAGAAGACTTGTGTTGGTTCGAAGGTCGCGAAGGTCGCTATCCCTCTTGTATATGTAAGTGTCCTATCCATCCTGTCTGGGTAAGTGTCCTCTTCCGTTCATTCTGTGTAAGTGTCCTATCCCTCCTGTCCTATCCGTCCTGTCTATGTAAGTGTCATATCCCTCCTGTCTATATAAGTGTCCTATCTGTCCTATCTGTCCAATAAGACAGATAGGAACAATTGGACCGCGACTACTTGACTACTTCCGGTTCGAAGGTCTGGGAGTGAGCTAGTGGCCGGATTTTCGGTATTGGAATCTGGCTTATCACAGTGACACATGTATTTATAGGTCGCTATCCCTCTTGTATATGTAAGTGTCCTATCCAACCTGTCTGGGTAAGTGTCCTCTTCCGTTCTGTCTGTGTGAGTGTCCTATCCCTCCTGTCTGTATAAGTGTCCTATGTCATATCCCTCCTGTCTATATAAATGTCCTATCTGTCCTATCTGCCAATTATGTATCAGCCATGCAGCCATTTCATGGTTCCCGTCTTACCCAAGCCCCCAGAGCCGCTGAGAAATCTTGAAGCTGCCACCCCAGTGGCCAAAGCTGGAACTGCAGGCGGGGAGAAATACATGTGCGAGCAAAACATACTGATATATATTTATATATAGAGATATAAATATGTAAACATATTATACATAAATACATATGCATTTACATATACATAGGCATCTCCAGTGAATTTCATAAATATCTCGCGTTCAATCCTTGACACACGGGCTGCCGTAGAACGCAAAAATCACACCCTGTGTGAAGGTAGCGGCGCCTTTGAATACATTATGTCATCGATATGTGTTTATAATGTGTTTATAGCCATGTGTCATGTGAAGCTTGACCAATCACTTTGTTGACGGGTCTGACCAATCAGAGCGTCGACGACAGATAAAGTTAAATTGAGGATCTAACTTTAAATAACTTACCTAGAAGGAGACTTTAGCCAAATAAAAATATATACAAAAAAAAACATGAGGAAATAAAAAATAAACCTTGACATCATAGTGATGTCATGAATAGTCCCCTTGCCTGACAAATCACAACCTTGACGGGCCTGACCAATCAGAACCTTGACGGGCCTGACCAATCAGAACCTTGACGGGCCTGACCAATCAGAACCTTAACGGACTCTTGGATTCTCGATCGTCTCTATCAAACCATTCTGTCATAACGGATGACTGGGTCCCGAACTCAGACTTTTCTATACATTCACCCTTCATCTGTTCTTGTATCTTTCTCTTTCTATTCGTCATATTAACTTTAAATAACTTACCTAGACGGAGACTTTAGCCAAATGAATAATAAGATGAAGTCATTGTCATCGTTTATATAGACATCGAATTCTATATTCATGACATCATAGTGATGTCATGAATAGTGACCAATCACAACTTTGGCGCACCTGACCAATCAGAACGTTGACGCACCTGACCAATCAGAACGTTGGCGCACCTGACCAATCAGAACGTTGACGCAAAAGCCAGGCATAGAGGGCTAATATCCGCTCTATACCTAAAGGTATAGAGCGGCTAGCGCCGCTAAAAATGACACTAGTGCGCATGCTCATAACTTTACGCCAACCCAAAACCGTCTCAATAATTCTACTTCCGGCAGGCTTCCGGGTGCTTCAAAACGCCAGTGAGCACATTCATTGAAATGATAGCTGGGGGCGGGGCAATCCTCCCTCTAGTTATATTATACCTCTATGGTCTTACCTCACTCTGACAGTGGCAGAGACACTGTCAGAGTGATGCCATGTATATATAGGCCCGGTGGCGTCACTAGCCAATCAGATCACAGTATTTCACGTGTCACGTGAGGCTTGACCAATCGGTGTGTCATGTTTAGAAAGTGAAAACACAGTGATAACAATACTCTCCTGGCGGAGAGTAATAATAACCCTAACCCTGACAGGAAACCTACTTAGACAGTCTCAAAGTACAAGGCAAGTTTATTAAAGAGAAGGTCTGTTCATGAACAGGGCAGAAGCAAAAATGCAATTGTGTTCTGAGGATGCAAGTGCTCTTGTACCCCTCGGTTGCTGGTGGGCGTTGCTATGGGATAGAATAAGCAAGTACCAACTGCAGGTATCCTCTGCCTGCTAGATCAACAATACCAAGACACAGCTTGACTTTCTTATCCCGTGATGATTTAAAGGTTGCAGACAGGGGAACCAACACCTTTCTTGGAGATTTGAAGAAGTCGCCCCTCTAAGTTATACAGAAGTGATGCAGTTTCGGGTACAGGGTGCACAGAGTGCATGAACAGGCATAGGGTCATTTGCAGAACGGGAAGTATCAATGCAATGGAAGCAAAAACCTTCAAGTGTATTGATTTAGTAGCCTCAAATAATCAGAGTTGTACAGTCAGTGTCATCGTAAATCAATCTATTCTAGAATATATGCGAAAATAGCCGATCTACAAGCTCACAAAGCATCGCGGAGGAGGCCTAGTAGTATAGAGCCCTTGGGAATCCAGTCAACTATCTAGAGTATATAGCCTACTGTTTAACTGGTTAGCAGAGTTAGGAAGGGAGAGTATAGTGGGAGGTATTGGAGTGAGAATTGTGGATGCTGATTAAACCAGTTTTGGACCAGAGCAGATTGATGGAACGATACAGTACATTCTCCCAAATAACAATGTCGTATCCCATTTGCTCAGCATCCATTTGGTCTTCTGTTGTGATGTTGTGTAGTCCAGTGGTTCCCAAACGTTTGAGCTCAAGACCCGAAAGAGAAATCAGATGTTTGCCAGGGACCCAAAGTAATGAAAATAGCAGATATTTTATTTTCACTAATTCTTAAACATTTGTTTTCTAATTTAGGGAATTTCTTTGATTATTTTATTCATTAAATTCTTTCTGAAAAATGTTTGAATTTGTTTTCAGCTCATGACTTTTTTTGTGGAAACCTTTTAGATTTTTTAAACAATAATAATAATGAATGACAAAATCTAGGAAACAAAAAAATAAAGGGATATTCACTCGCGACCCACGATAATGGATCCGCAACCCACAAATGTGTCCCGACCCACTGTTTGGGAAACAGTAGTGTAGTCTATTGTATGTTCCTACTGTACTCTAAGTTGGTATGGCTGTGGAGGACATTTACACTCAGCTGTTACCTTTTTATAGCGCTTAAGCCTGATTGGTGAGTTTACAATTATGCACCATAAGTGTCTGTACACCTGACAGCTATTGGTTCAGAAGCCAAGAAGTGACTTCATGTTAGATGTATGTGTCTACTGGCTAATGTAAAAAAAAGTGTGTTTAGTGTTTGGCTGAGAATGTGCTTATACAGTAGGTATGCACATCTGGGCTGAGGTTTTGAGTGTTAGGTTTCACTATAATGGTGTGCTACCTTTAATTTTAGTATTTAAGCTATTGGAGTAGAAATGAAGACTGTAACAGACATATTATCTGAGTTTATGTGCAACAGCAGTATGGTCCTTCAAAAAGGTTATTAACATAATATGTACAAAGTAAACCAATTCCCCATGTATTTTGAGTCATTAGTGTTAAGATAGAAGAAGACAAAAGGCCAAAGCATTTGTATACAGAGATCATCCAGAGCATTAGTATAAGAGAGTCAAATTACAACCTTTGGATGATTTGTTTAGATCAAATAACAAAGAGGTGAAGCCGCGTGGTCGGCAATATCCTGTTTTATTCACGAATGGTGAAGAAAGGTTTGAACATTAACTGGTTGAAATGACACTGAGGCTTTGCAGTTTGCCACAACTGCACACACAATGACAACTTTAGAAACAATTGTACATGCCGTACAACATTCCGGCTGTGTACCACGTTACACAGGATTTGACATTACACCAGCCATGGGAGATTTTGAGGACACAGCAGATTGTGTATGAGTCTACCAAAATGCAATGTGAGCAAAAATATTTCCCTCCGTCAATGGGAAGGATTTAAAGGGATTGAAAAACCAAATCACTTGATTTACATGGACAATTTCTCCCTCCCCCCTCTCTCTCTCTCTCTCTCCCCAGCCCCTCTCTCTCTCTCTCTCTCTCTCTCTCTCTCTCTCTCTCCCCCCCCAACCCTCCCTCTCTCTCTCTGTCTGTCTATCTCACTCTCTTTCCTCCAAATCCTCATTACTCTCTTCCTCCCTTTTTCTGAAAATAATAGCATTAAACTGCCACCTTATGGCAGCATGTTGTTACTGTATGGTGGTTTCTCACTGCCTTGTAATGGTGAAAGACAGGTAATGTTTCTTGAAGGTGAAAATGTCCATTCAGATCAGATGCAGTAGAATGATCGCGTTGTAAAATGTATCAAATATATTTATGCAATTCCATGTGGTGCTTAAATGGGTCTAGTGTGGTAAATCATTAACATACCATATTCAATACATAATTCAGTACAAAACTCCAACATACATAGTCAGTTCTATGTGTATGAGGAAAACAGCTTATAGATTTTCTCTTAACCATTTTGAACCTGGCGTAACACTTTTGGGCGTGTCATTATAGGCAGAAATGTTATATATAATATTACATGTATGTATTTTTTTAATAACACAAATAGCAGAACTACAAGCTCACAACACGTTGCATCATGGCACATTGCCTAAGTGGTAAAGCATTTTAGCTTAGTGTGCTCATATCTTGTCAGTCAATTAAGTGAACGGCTGTCATCAGAATGTTTGACAACCCTCTCTCCTCCTGCAGGATATCGAGGAGTACAGCTTTGTGACCCAACTGGCTGGCCTCACCGATCATCTGTCTGTTGCGGCAAGATTGGCTGTTTCCACAGGGGAGGAGGAGTCTTAGAGGGGGCCACACACCTTCAAACTGCCATGGAGGACCAAGTAAAAAACAGGAAGAGAGAAAAAAGAGAGATGATAAATAAAGGATGATTGGAAAATTTTAAGAATTCTGCTTGAGCGAGAAAGACTTAGGAAAAGTAGGGATGGATGGGTGGATGGATGGATGGATAAATGGATGGACGGACAGACAGGCGGACGGGTGGACGGACGGAGAAATGGATGGATACAGATAGAAATCAATGGCTGGATTTAAAAACAGCAGAGAAACAGCTGCGTCCGATGCAATCGATAGAGATTCCGCAGAGGAGAGATAACCAGGTGATCCCTGTTTGCATGCTATGACCTGGACAGAGACATTCATAGCCCTGGGAGACAGAGAGAGACAGGTGGACAAACACCTACACCTACACACGCACACACACACACACACACACACACACACACACACACACACACACACACACACACACACACACACACACACACACACACACACACACACACACACACACACACACACACACACACACACACACACACAGAGAGAAAACACAGAAAACACACAAGCAACACTAAATCTCTTGGTCTGAGGAACACAGGGTGACTCTCCCTGTGAACACAATGCTCTCAGTTGAACGGAATCCGTGGGACTTTTGTTCAGTACTCTTTCCAGTGAATTATGTCATGTAGCTTATTTACACACGCTCCTTTTATTGGATCTGTTTTACTTATACTGTACATTTGATCTTTTATGTTTTTACCTTCAGGGACGGTTGGATCGATCCTTGCTCTTCAACGCTATGAGTAGAGAGAGAGAACATATACATTGACCAATGACCATTGAGTGAGGCATACAGCCTTTAGACTCTTACTACGCTCTCCGTGTCCTTCTATAGTGTTCCTGTCTAAAAAGGCCATTGGGTCAGTTCAACTGTCAGTCACTCACCGTAGTACTCCCATCTCCGTTACAGGAACTTAAACTGAAGTGTCTTTTTTTCTAAAAGTCTTTCTAAAATATATTTAAAAATATATATAATAATACAATTTTTATGGTCACTGCACCATTTTTCTAGGGAGTTTAAATGCCTGTTTAATACTTTATGGTACGTTAATAAACAGAGGTATGGAGAAGAAAAACACAAAAAACTATTGACTCGACTGGAGAAAATGATATTTTTAGATGTAGTATGCTTACTGTCTTTCTGACATTGTGTGTTGATTAGTTAAACATGAGGAAATGGACGGGCCATGACTGGAGCAGCCAAAGCTGACATTGGGGTGGCAAAGTAATTGTGTGTGATGGAAAAGGGAACCAGTTTACAGTACAGTACAGCTGAAGTCCCTGCGACATACTAGCGTCATGTCCAGGGGGTGTACTTGTGCATCATGGCTGGGAGATGTACTTGTACATCAAGCCGCCTCACGCTACAGACACAGGAGTTAGGCTCCTACCCTATGGGCCACATGGCTCAGAAACCATTGGTTCCCTCCCAAGGCTACTTACTTACAGCTGAAATAGGGGGATGGTCTCTGCTTGTTTGAATCTGAATGCCCGGGGACTAACATGTATGCCCCCCTGCTGAACTAACATCAATGCAACATGTCTGCATGTGAGATGCCACCCTGACCCTGCGATTAACTCCACATCCAACATACAGTATAAAGCAAGCATACAGACACACAGAGACACGTTGCATAGAATGATACATAAACACACAGGGGCAGTGAGCGCATGCGCAGCGAGCGCACGCACGCACACACACACACACACACACACACACACACACACACACACACACACACACACACACACACACACACGCATAACACCAAGCACATACATAAGCACACATCAGATTACGTACTATGCACACAAAGGTACAGAAAGAACACAAACACATACATGCACACCAAAAAGTATATTCACATTCACTGTTATCCTCACAAGCCTGTACATTGAAGTACACTGCTCCTGCTGTCTGTATCACAGGAAAACAATGACATGTGCACAACACGTGTAAGTACGTACATGCAGGGCATCTTCTCTGATCTGCTCCTCTACAGCATGGTATTTATATATTCAACTTCCTATTTGAATGCAACCACAGAGACCAAGGTCAAACACTAGCTAGATATTTGGACATACCCTATTAGAGTTTTGGTTGATCTTGTGTAAAGAGATTAAATAATTTGAGAGTTGGAAATAATTTGATGTTTGACTAGCGCCATCTGTCAATCTGAATAGGGTGCAAAACGAACACAATTATGCTGATAGCTTATTCCCAAGGATTTCAGTTATTGTTTGATTGCTTTAGTCGAGACCAGGGGTCTTTAAAGGTTTTCAGGCCATGGACCCCTTAACTGAGAGAGAGATGAAGCAGAGATCCCCACTACATATATTGTATAAAATTGTGTTGTTGTTTTTTTTTTTTTAGAAAGCCTTCCATGTACCTTGATAATAGTCTTTCAAAGCTATGAATAGCTCACCATATTTAGCTGATTGAGAGATTTGAGACTAACTTGGAAGTACTGCACAGGTTTTTCTTTTAACTGCCTATGAGTTCGACAGCACTATCATTTAAATTAAATGTTTTTTGCTTGTTTACAGATATTTGCTAATAATATGTTGCATTCATGTTAATATGTATTTTCAGACATTTACATAAAAAAAGAAAGAAAATATTCTTATCACAAAACCCCCCTGTAGTAACTCTTGAGGACCCCCCAGACCCCCCGTTGAAGACCCCTGGTCTAGACAACAATGTTTACACTGCAGCTGTTGGCCTGATTTTTGGAGCGCAAGGAGAGGAATGCCTCGCTTTGAATTTCCACACCCTTAAAAAAGGACACATCGTTTTCAACACATTTTCAACTCGTTCAACACAATGCATTTTAGGACGTCACCATAATATGTTAATAACATTTGCTATAGAGTGTCTTACATACAGTGTATGTTGAAAGGAAACATGAGAGGATGTGTACTTACAAGTGTTGAAAATAAAGGCTTTTTAAGCGTGTGAATCTTACTGCTGTGTGTGTCTGTGTGTGTGTGTGTGTATGCTACCTGTGTTACAGTATGTATGCAGCTGTATGCGGAAAACATGTGCTGCTATGTACACATATGGATATGTGTGCTGCTATGTACACATATGTATGGATATGTGCTGCTACGTACACATATGGATATGTGCTGCTATGTACACAATACACATATGTATGGATATGTGCTGCTACGTACACATATGGATATGTGCTGCTATGTACACATGTATGGCCACTTGGCAGTAAGCTCCACCTGGCTGCTTTTACACTCTTTTCTCTGTATGATTCACATCATTATGTTTACTATGACTATTTACCATCATTCTGCAAAGTATTTTTTTTTCTTTTCTTTTTTTTACTTCAATTTTCACCTTGGTATTTGTTTCCTTATTTATCATTTGTCATGCAACAGTGTTGCTCAGCCAAACAATGTTCAGCTTGTCAGCAAGCGACATCGTCATATGACAAATGACAAATTATGCTATTAAGATGTAGTTGACTGAGTCTCAGAACCCTTTGCTAATGGCCAGAGTGGACTTGAAATACAGTAAGATCGATTTGTTTCTTGTGAGCTTCTTGGTGAACAGTCTTGTACATACACTTTAGGCCTATGTTGAATAAAGGATGAATATGAACAGAAAACTGAAAACAAGGAACTATTTGTACGTGCTTGGACTGAAACAACATGTGCCATAGAATCTCTGAGGATCTCAAGGGGAAATGGCCCAAACGATGATATCATGTTTTGCCTGACAGTGAAGAAGTCCCTTCTCTATCCTGCATCTATTTAATCTTAGTGATTACAAGTACTTAAGAATACTATCTAAGCGTCAAACAAAGAGTCAGACTTTTACAACAGATGTACCATCATGATGGAATTTCCCACAAACTATAGTCTTAGGGCGTGGCTGCAGTTGCAGAGTCGTGAAACTATTTTTTAATCACTTTCAAGCTGGCATCCCTATTCAGGCCATGTCATTATAGGCAAATAATATTAATATTAATCGAAGAATTTCAAAAAACAAGAAAGTCCAAATTTAATTCAAAGAATACATTTTATTTATTACAATTATTTTCTTCGAAAATAGCAAACAATTGCAGATCTACACGCTCACAGTGCATTACCATGCCACGCCTTAGCAACGACAATAAGTCAAGGAAGACTTGAATAAAAAAGTTCAAGGGTAAGCGGTCATGCCTGTCTTGGTAGATTTTCTCAGTGATAGAAAAAGTAAGGTATTTTCTTGGGTTCAATATACTGTATTCGGTAATTGAAAAACAGTCACTATAGGGAAGTATTGTTAAGCGTCTTGACATTTGTTCGATGTGGGTCCATAAAGAGCTATACCCTGTGGGTCTTGGTTTGGGTTTGGGTTAGGGACCAAGTAAAGCCTAATACTATCTGTCACACGAAGGTGTCACTTGCTGACAAGAAATTATCTTCAAGGTCAACTTCAACTTGAAGAGCTGTTCTTTTTGGCAAGCGACACCATTGTGTATACATTTAGCTTATAGCTCTTAACTGTTGTAGGTGCATGTAGAATACTGTAAAAGTGTAACAATCCTTCATTGATTCTCGTGTCAATACCACGGATGCCTCACTAAGCAATTCTTTCCTGTTTTTATTTTCTAAAGCCTTTCCCTGTTAATAAAGTTTGTCTTTGTTTGTTTTTTTCTCCTTTGGTTGGTCATGGTCGGGTGGGTGTGGGGGTGGACGGGTTGTTTCTTTGATAGTTTCGTTTAGTTCCTCAGTCATGTGGAAGGAAGGGGAAATCAACTTCTTGGACAAACTGATTTGTTATCTTCTGCTAAAAACACAAAACATTCCCTCATTGAATCATGCAGTGTAGTTCTTTAGTTATCCAGTGTCACAGTGACAGTAGTTTGTGTGAGTGACAAGTGGCTCCAACAGCTGTCACGTCACCACAAAAAATGCCCTCAAACTGTGTGTGGGTGTTTGTGTGGGTGGGTGTGTGTGGGTGGGTGTGGGTGGATGTGTGTGAGTCCATGTCATTTGAGTTGTATGAGTCATTCCACAAAACCTGTGTGAGTCCCTCTGACCTTTTAAAGTGTATTTGATCTATTGGGTCACCAAAATCTGTTATAAAAGCATTTTATATTCATTGAAATGTCTCCTTTATTAAAGTGTGGAAACAACATTTAATAAATTGAATTGTAGAAACTATTATTATTATTATTTTTATTTTTTATTTTTCAGTTAACACCATCTATCTTGTCTTTGTCCCTCGTAGCCTTCGATGAATATGTACTAATCAAATTTGGAAAAAGTCCATGAATTTTGCCATGACATACAGTTATCTGCTTGTTGATAATCTTTTTACAGTATGGCTCCTATGGGTAAGCCCTCTAGAAGTGTGTGTGTGTGTGTGTGTGTGTGTGTGTGTGTGTGTGTGTGTGTGTGTGTGTGTGTGTTTGTGGCGTGCGTGCGTGCGTGCGTGCGTGCGTGCGTGCGTGCGTGCGTGCGTGCGTGCGTGCGTGCGTGCGTGCGTAATCTCACAAACCTTTGGGTCAGTGCCAAACAAAATGTGCACACTGCCAGTAGGCCAATAAAGTCAATCCCTGTCCCCAAATATTTTTCACATATTGTGAATATGTTTTGTGTGTGAATCCACAGGGAAGCCACGCCGTTATTAGACCCCTGTACTGTTTCCTCAAAAAGAAAATACAGGATTATTATTCATTAAAACCGCATTATTTTGTTCCGTACCTCAGCAACACCTCAACCCAATAAACATAAGAATAATGAACAGATCCTGATATGACATCATCAACAACTATTTATAATTATGTTAACAGTAAATGTCTCTTCAATCCCAACACCTGTTATCCTGGTCTCATACTCTACATTTCCAGGATTTTAAATGTGTCTTTAATGCTGTGGGGTGTTTTTTCTTTCTTTCTTTCTTTCTTTCTTTCTTTGATCCTTTCTGTTAAATGCACTTTAAAGAGTATGGCATTCAAGATATGCAAAGTAAGTATAAATAAAATCTTGCCTGTACTGAAAGACAGAGAACAGGGAATTAAAGTAAGTGCTTGAAATGTCAATCCACTTCTGATGAACGAGGGGGGAGAAAACATTTAGTTCCTGCCTGGCAGTTATTACAGAGAGGACTGTCCCATGAGCTATGAACAGGAAATTCATAACTCCCCAGCTCTTTTAGAATTTGGGGTTTCTTGATACCAGTTCCTTATGTGCCCGAAGGTGGCACATAAGGAAATGTCATGGGGTTCACTTGAATGTTTAATTCATCCTCCTGGGACTATGAATGTTCTTGTAGCGTACAGGTTGTACATCACATCAAAAATGTATGTGTTGTAGCATTACAGGTTGTAATACCACAGGAATGAGGCTACTGTGCACATCTCACATAAAGGTAAAGCTAGGCCTTCCCCCCTATTATATGTTTTGGCTGGATAGTCTGTAACACAGCATGTAAATAAACTTTATGTAATATTGTAGTTTAACATACAACAGCAGCTTACAGGATAAGATAAACAGTCATAAAAAGAAACCCTTCTAGTTTTCTGAAGAAGAAAAAAAACACACACACAAGACAAACACAACGAACACAAACCCGAGCTCCCACCCAACCCTCTCACAAAAAAGTTGAATTGAAATTAAATAAAAAGGTACATTGAAGAGGGCAAAAAGTGGAAAAAAAGGGGAAAAGAAAAAAGAAAATCAAAACAACACACCAGCCAGAATCAGAGGAGGTGACAGCATATGTGATTCGCTTGTTGGTCCAATATATTAGACAAAAAGAAAATACACAGAGAATGCTTAACCCATACTGTTCGGGTTTTTTTTCCCCCTCTACACCTATACCTCTTTGCCAAAAATAGCCGATCTACAAGCTCACAACGGCCAATTTTTGCTGAAGTTCTCCTCAGAAAAGGGATGCGAGAGTTCAAGTGGTTAAGGTAAAATAAAAAATCCTATCACACACACAAGACCCCTGCTCTAAGCCACTGCTGGAACAGAGGGCTATAGATTTTGATTTCCATTGTTGCAAGATTAAACGTTTGGCCAGCAGTGTGCACATGGAGATGGCTTGACCCTCAACTGAATTAATAGAGGGATTAAATGCCACTGATCCAAACATAGCCAGTAGTGGATCTGGCTCAATATTTTTATTCAAGGCCTTTGATATGTAATCAAAAATAAGGAACCAAAATGAGTTCAGTTTTGAGCAGAACCAGAATTGGTGAGCAAGTGTGTCAGTCTCCTGCTTGCACTTATCACATAAGGGATATAGTAGAGATATTGGGATATACTGTATGGCATAAAGCCTTGACTTCAAATAGTGCAGTCTGTGCTATGTAATATCGTTTTTTTTGTGGCGTATTGACGTAAGTATGGACAGATCGATGTCAAAAGCCTGCGTTCACCTGAAGGACAAAAATGGAAATAAACTCTCTGTCTTTTTTGTGTTTTATCCTTTTGACAAACATATACAAAGATAAGATTAAGCATGTGCATGTATTTCCCATATTTTATTTTGTCAATAAAAATGTCAATCAATCAAAGCTTGAATATATCAAATAAAGTAAACGAAGTGTGGACATGGGATCCTTCAAGTTTCGAGGTTAGGAGGTTAGGAAGAATAAAAGAATATAATTATGAGCACACACACACACACACATCAATATTTGATTGCTGTGGTTTTATATTCACATCACGTCTTTCAATAATGGAGCATTGGAGTTCATTACTGGTCATTCATCAATGTGTTTTTGGTCAACGTCATACACACACACACAAACAATTCTCGGGGAAAGTTCCATGAGGTGGAATCACTTCCTCATTCTCGGCTGTACTTTCAGTGTATTAATATCCATTGTTCGAGAAGTTCAAATAACACCCAGTACTAATCGTGGTAAGCCCCTGAGAGAGTTAAAGGTGAGAGAAACTCTAAATATGGGAAGTCCTGGGTCTTCCCTATGAAGGGTATTGTATAAAAGCTACACTGAGCACAACTCTACACAACAGAGAGAAAGGGTTCATACAGCATTGACAGCTAACCAGTCACACACACTGTAAGACTATTGAACACATACTTCAGGATGGCTGCTTTGCGTCTCACTCTGTCTGTATTTGTACTGATGCTGGCTGTCACAACACTGACTGAAGGTAAGAAATGGTGTTTTTTTTTACAGAATTAAAAAGTATATGTAATGTGTGACAAACTTGTGGAGGGAGAGTGAGAAAGATAGAATGGACTCTGTGTGTGTGTGTGTGTGTGTGTGTGTGTGTGTGTGTGTGTGTGTGTGTGTGTGTGTGTGTGTGTGTGTGTGTGTGCGTGCGTGTGAGTGTGTGTGTGTGTGTGTGTGTGTCAGAGAGTGTGTGTGTGCTTGAATGTTCTTTAGTTTGAATGTGAGTGTGAATTGTAAAGCCTTCGTCCAAATGTTATCATACGATGAATCATGAATTGGGCTTCTGCCACTGCTGTATTATGTTCAGACGGTAACCACTGGGTGTTTGGTTATAGGTATGCGTGGTGCTGGACCTAAGAAGTGCTGCTTTGATTTCATCAAAGGCAAGCTGCCTAAAGCTAGAGTTACTAGCTATGTCGAGACCAGCCAGCAGTGTATCAACCCTGGTGTGCTGTAAGTATACACTGTTGTAGGTGTGTGTGTGTGTGTGTGTGTGTGTGTGTGTGCGTGTGTGCGTGCGTGCGTGCGTGCGTGCGTGCGTGCGTGCGTGCGTGCGTGCGTGCGTGCGTGCGTGCGTGCGTGCGTGCGTGTGCGTGTGCGTGTGCGTGTGCTTGTGCTTGTGCGTGTGTCCATTTGGTCAGCATCATACATCATCAACATTATGCTGATTTTTCGACTTCTTTACCCCTGACCTCAGGTTGAATACAGTGAAGGGTCGTCAGCTGTGTGCCAAACCTTCAGACAGCTGGGTGAAGGACATCATCACCTACCTGGACACCAAGGTCAACATTGGAGAACAGACCAACTTCTAAACAGTTGGTCTGACATCAGTGCCTATCTGCTGCCATGCAGAGAGGCATCAAATGAGGACATGAGGCCAGTTTGTGTGACGTGCTGCTGCACATTTACCAGAGCTAAGAGAACAAAGAGATATTGGATAAATCTACCTATCGATAAGCTCCATAATTTTGCTATGTTAACATGTCTAATGTGTTAAATACTAACATTCTAATAATTAGGAAAATCTGATTCAGGAAAGGATCATGGAGCTAACATGGATATCACTGAATAACAGCAATGGATACATTTTGTATTTGCATGGCACAGTCACATTATACTGTGTATAAAGGGTAAATTATTGCATATTTTCATCTCATATCGTTAGCCTAGCATAATTGCCTAAATCATATTCGTAAAGTTTTCAGGAGAGACAAAACAAATCACTTTTTGCCTAAGTCACCTAGATGACTTAGGAAGAAAGTGAAATACTCAATTTTCCTAAGTCATGTTTATCTGCCTTTATTTAGATCTGCCTCTACTTTCCTAACACTGCTGATTCATCGTGCCTTATTGCCAATGTTCTCAGCCTATCAGAATGCTTGTTACAAAAAAAAACACTTTCTGCCTAAGTCAAAAAGTTGACTTAAAAGCACCTTCTGACTAAGTCATTTTTGGTATGTAACAAGCATTCTGATTAGCAATAAGGCAATAAGGCACAATGATGCAGCAATGTTAGGAGAGTAGAGTGAGACGAAAGTGTAATTTTCACCAAAAAGTGAATTAGGCAATTATGCTATGAGGCTAACAACATGAGAATTTAGCCAATTAAGTCTGAATGAGCAGAATTTCATTCTCAAAAGAAGATGGCAGCATCAGTAGACTAAGCTAGACTGTATCACTGTGAATTCTTTGTTTTCTTATATAGGTTCTGTAATTTCATATGAAAATGAGACCCACACAAATCTTGATAAATGCTGGATGGATATTCTAATGGTATTAATGTTTGCATTTACACTATATTTTCTACAGATATTTTTCAAATGTATTTCATTACTAACCAATTGTGCTTATAAGTTACTGAATTCCTCAAATGTACCTTAATGTATGCCTCAGCTATGACAATTAAAGAAAGCATAAGAAAAATGTGTTGATTGGTTTGATTCACTCGTCCGTTTCTCTTTGACTCACTCACTATCTATAAATGGCAAGCCTGTTGTCTTGCCATTTATATATTCATGAGTACCCATAATCTGTGTCTGAGAGAGAGAGAGAGAGAGAGAGAGAGAGAGAGAGAGAGAGAGAGAGAAGTTGTTAGGTGAGTCCTAGGTGTGAGGTCTAGTAGTAGTCTGATAGATTAGTTTGTTTGGAGAGGTATTTTGATTTTAGTGCCTTTGAGGTGCTAGTACCTAAGTACCATGAGGTGCATGTGTAGTCAATGTATAGTCAACCAGTGTCTTCAGTGCATTTCTACTGACCAACGAGGAGATCCTGCCCAAAAATCGTATTCTTTGGTTGACTTTCTTGATTACTTTTGTTTCCATTTTATTACCAGAAATATTGTTATCTAATATACAACCCAGACAGGCAATCTGTTCCTTCTTGTGATGACAATTTGTCACCCACTCTGATCACAGTATGTGGCCTTACTCACAAATCATGATAACATAAGAGACAGACAGATATACACACTACTATACAGAACGTCATACAATCAGCTTACAGTCCGAGACCAGGAAAAACGAGTCATCTGCGAACAAGAACAAATTGCAGTCACATGAGAGAGAACGCAGTGCAAGTTCTATTTACTTGCTGGAGTTACAATTCCAATTTAACCTCATACCACTGCTCTATCGGCAGAGGGCGCACCTACACCATTTTAAGTCTTGTCAGTGAGCTTTAATAACAAAGAGGTAGGATAAGGTAGTATCTGAACATCATTCACGGAAATTAATGCCTTTGCATATCTGGTTCAAAGTTGGTTATTCAACGAGAAAAAGGCGAGTAAAAATAGGCGTAGTAGATCACCAAAACTCTCAAGGAAAAAACGAAATAATACAAAATAGGCCATTACTGTGCCTGGAGCCACGGGCGCCGTTCGACGAAGAGTAGTGGTAAAATAGCCGCTCTACAAGTTCACAACAAGCTGTGGACGCGACGCGTTGTGAGCTTGTAGATCGGCTATTTTTCGACCCAGGCTGGGCTGAACTCGACGTTACGGTTTCATCCAATAGGAACGCGGTTTGCTTGAAAGAGAGAGGAGGACGTTGGAAATTGGAATCAAGCCTCCAGAAAAACGCTACACAGTAACGCTGCCATCGCCAGGTGGTTAAATCTAACATTGCAGGACTTCAGCATTTAAAACGCTACTGCGCATGCTTCTACCGTCTCAAACGCTAGTGCGCCTGCTCCATTGGCTCCAATATTGAGACAATCCTGGAAGTAGAGGTACTTCCGGGTGCTTCATGCGCGTGAGAGCAACTTTCATTGAAATGCATTGGTGGGGGCGGGGCAGTTCGGTGAGTCCACCCTCTAGATATATTGTAACTCCTTTTTTTGGGAGAATGAATGCTAGGCTCGCTGTTGGTGTGGACACATTTCTCTCGTACTATGCTTCAATAAACACGTGTAATTAGCCACCCCGCTCGCCCCCAAAAGCCCATTTTGTTTAGGTCCATTTTTACTTACACTCCACGGTCCACGGCACGTTGAGATATATACGCGTCTTTTTGGGGAGGAGAAGAATAGGCGACGGTTCCACAGCGGCTCCGTAGAGAGACTGGACATCGTTTCGTGCCACAGGACCAGGGTGGGTGGTGACACACGGACGGTACAATCCACAGGACCAGGGTGGGTGGTGACACACGGACGGTAACACAGGACCAGGGTGGGTGGTGACACACGGACGGTACAATGATCGAGCGACCAGAGACTGCGGTTCCGAGCATCGCTGTAAGTTCACTTGTCTCATCATCATGATCGTGGTATTTATTTATGTGCATTATTAGGCCTGATGATGAATGATTCATCTAACCCGGCAGCAAGCCAAGAGGTGCGTTCACGAAACAAATGTTTAGCAATATAAACTCTCTTCAGCGTATTTGGACCCAAATTGGTTCGATTTGGTTCAGTTAATATCACATATTTAAGCTGTACGTGACTACATCGTCCATTTCTGACCATGGATTGGCAACTCCTACCTCTTATTACATAGGTTTAGTAACTCGTTTTAGCGTTGTATTATTTATTTCCTCTCTCCACAAATGCTCGCAAACGTAGGCAAACACAATGCTAATTGCCTTGTTGAACGCACCTCAGGTTGGTGTGTATACACAGCAATATGGTCAGATGTGGTCATTTACTATGGTAAAAAGAAAATATAGCTGTGTGTGTGTGTGTGTGTGTGTGTGTGTGTGTGTGTGTGTGTGTGTGTGTATAAATATGTGTGTGTGTGTGTATAAATATGTGTATATGTGTGTGTGTGTGTGTGTGTGTGTGTGTGTGTGTGTGTGTGTGTGTGTGTGTGTGTGTTGTCTTATTCAATCAAGACCCTCCAGTATTCTTAATTCAAGTCCTTCTCTGATACTCTTCTGAGCATCCTTCTGTGTGTTGGATGTCCGGCTCTGTTGACCTGCTTTGTTCAGGACTTGTGTGTGTTGCATATATACAGCTGTTTACCTGTCACACACACTATTCAGGTATACTTTTGATACATTCTGTTCATGAATGAGTCTCCGCTCAGCAGTCTCTCAATCAGTCTCTCACCAACTCTGTCTTTTTTCTCTTTCTCTCTTGGGCCACATTATTATGCATGTCCACTCCTTTCTCTATCTATCTCTCTCCCGACTGGGCTCAGATTCAAGCTCCAGCTGACTGGTTCCGTTCTGACCAGCCATTGATTGCTGCTGCTAATTCACTTGATCTGCCAAGATAGAGAGCAAGAGGGATAGAAAGAGACTGGAGAGGCTGACTGAATGGGATGGGCGCAACAACTCCTAAGTGCCAAATACAGCAGTGTCATCCTGTACTACCAGTTTATTTCACTGTGAATGTGATCCTTAAGTGACCCCTTTCTCACATACACACACACACACACACACACACACACACACACACACACACACACACACACACACACTCAGGTTTTGTGTTGTAAAATATGCCAGTTTTGTGTGAGTGAGAGGGAGAGCGTGGATTCGAAAACAAGGACAGTTAAAAGCATGGTGTAGTGCCAGGATGCCAGTGACAGTGAAGGAAAGTGGCAGAGGGATGGGAATGCAGATGATGTCAGTCAGTGAGTCCACTGGATAGGCTGGGGGGAAGGGTTCCACATGAATGCTATGGACTGATACTGATTAGCCTCTTTCTTTCTCTCTCTCGCATCAATCTAAACAATCTACATTTCTCTTACCCTCCCCCTGTGTGTTTTTCACTCTGCGTGTTTTTCAGGTCTGTGTCTAAACCCTGACTTCATTGCGCAGCAGTGCTGAACTGAAAATAGCAGATGTACAAGGTGTTGTGAGCTTGTAGATCTGCTATTTTTGGTGTGAGACATGGTCGTATGACCGAGTACAACAAATCAAGCATTAACCTCATTTGTCTCTTTCTGTGCGATATAAACATAAAAAACATATAGTTTAATTCATATCCTCACGCAGACACTCCCACTCCCTCATGTGCATATTTTTGACACACACTCATCCCCTGAATGTTTCACTCGCTGAGACAGAGCTTTCAATCCACATGTTCCTTCACTCCTTCATTCCAGGTACATGAAGCTAAATATTGACTCCTTGTCTAAATATAATCCTGCAGTAATGTGATGTTCGACATATCTGCTGCCCTAGGTGACCTGCTGTCAGTAGTAGTGATTTCAGAGCTGGAGCTTTATGTAACACACACACCCGCACACACAAGTCACTGGATTCCAATAGAGAAATGATGGAAAGTGCTTCAGGCTTTTTTAGAACAGCGCTGCTATGTCTGATGCTGTATCAACGGTCAGACTCCATATTGGTTTCATTGATCATCCCCTTCTTTCTCTGTCTTTCTGTACATGTCATATATCTATCACCAATGTGATGTTTGTGTAACAATCCTATTGGAGTTAATGACCTTTTTGAGCATATTGACCTGCATCAATGTGTGTCATTCACAACTATTCACAGCTTCGGCCTACGTATATCGCTTATAAACATAGACAATGTTCCCCTTAATTGCTTTGTGTCAAGATTGTGCATTTGTATTTTCTCCAAAGTTATTAAAACTATCACACTTAGGCCACCTGAATAATAGAGTCAATGCTGGCTTGATAAGTCATTTATATTAGAATTATTATAAAGAACTTAGAACGTTTGTAACTCAATCTTTTCTTCATTGGCTGATGTTGATGATGAAAGATGATGTTATCAATCTACAATCTAAAATACATTAAATGACAACATGGCTCGTGGGCAGATAACATAACTTCACCAACGATGGTGGATCGTTTCAAGCCACTGCAAGTTGGTGTTCATATCGCAACCTTAATGAAATGAACAGAATCCAATGGCTTCCGCGAAATCAAACTAACCACAGTATGCTTTGGAAAATGGTTGTCAGTAATGTCAAGTATATAATGAGTTGTATTCAAAGGCCTAAACGTGCCAGACCACGCAGCAGTATGGTCATTTAATCAGTAAGGATATGGCTCGTCATTAGTGGAAACAACTTATGTCAGAAATAGGATCCACACATTATGCACTAATCCGATGGTAAGACCGCTACTATGCTGTATTCACTGAGAATGTAACATTAGATGTACTGTACCTAATCTGCTTCTGGCCCGCATCTAAAATGTATCTTTTAGCGATGTGAATGCTAAACATTTAGAGAAATGTATAGCTGTTTAAAAGGGGGGAAAAAGATAATCTGTCATGTGATAACATGGGTGTATACAACTGTGATTAGTGAGTTGGTTTACTCCCAATAGCACTGACTGGAGTGATGCAAAGTCATTTAGAATTTAAACGTGACAGTGATATAGCAGCGGTGATAATACCAGCTCACACCTGACTAGTGACTACATTACATTACATTTCATTACATTACTACAGTACTTCACAGCAAATATCAATATGTACTTTCACGTTGGAATAAAGTGTGGCAAAGCTCGGCAAGAAAGCGTGACCCTATTAATAGCCACAGATGTCGCCGTCCTGTTTAAACATTGTTTTTCTTTTACCACCATGTAAACATTTAGTGATATGGCCAGTTTTGCACATCCCTATCCTTAATATATGCTTAAATTCAACTGACGGCCGCAACATTATCTGTTAAGGCCTGGGCTATTTTTTTGATTTTTCGGCTAAATTCACATGTCCAAAATAAAACCGTAATTAATAACTCGACAATTTTAAACTAAAGCTACATAAACAGTCTTGGTGTTACCAAACTAAGGTGGAAGTGGCGGCACTCCAAAAAAGAGAATGCAAGGCTAAGGCTCAGTTATTTATTCTTTATTGGCTAAAGCGTTTCTGCACCAGCCTTCCGCAGTGCAAAAAGAAGTCAGCCTTCCTCAGAGCAAAATAAGTCTTGACCCTCCCTCTTGTAGAATCAAGAAGGAAATTGTGGTTTGTTGGTCTTCTTGTCTGCATTGACTTTCTCTCTAACAGAGACACTATAAATGCCCGGAATTAGCTCAGAACTTTCTTTACTTTGTTTGTTTCTTACTTTTTTGTTTATTTATTTTATTTTTTATATATACATCTTGTTATTGTATTGTTGTACAGTCTCTGTGTGGAACCTATAACATTTCGCTGATTGTAACTGTACGAGTACGTGTTCTCTATTTTGACACTGTCAAAACGTTGGTGTTATAAAAATATTTCACCCACTCTTTTTAATATTTTTTGACTGAGTGAGGATGTCTGCTATTTTCTCCTGATGACATCAGCGGTAAATGTCGACTAAGACTCAGATCCTGTTTTGGTGCATTTTTAAACCACATGTGCAGCCACACGGCTGACTGGTACAAGTATAAGGCTAGTCTCACATAGCCAGACGATTAAAGATCTCAGCCTACCAATACTAGACTGTCTGGTGACATCTAAAATGTAGTGACAAGAACGTAGCAAGACTGGCCGCTAACAAACCTCACCTGCTAAACCAATTATATCACCGTCCCAATGTGAAGGACCGCAGTAAAGACTTTGAATTGGTTACGCAATCCAGTTATCTTTTAAATCTCATTGAATTAATTTAGATGTCACCAGATGTATTGGTAGGCAGAGAGATCCGATCATCTTGCTATGTGAGAATAGTTCTTAATTTTCTACAAATTCATCATGACTCCAATATTCAGGCATAGGTGTAAATTGGTCATCATGATTTTTCAATAATGTTTTTGAACCTGACAAACAAAGACAAAAGACCGAAAATTGCCCTGAGTCAGACCAGAGTGTTAAAATCCAGCTTAATGCTCTGTGAAGGACCCTAGTAGCTCCCCTCTTCTCACTACCTTGGTGTAAAAGACTGTTTGCAGTTTTCCATTGGACCACCATTGACAGAGGTGGAGAGCCAGGCCAGGCTGACCAGAGATCAAAGTATTTGCCTCGTGTAGACTACAGGTCAGAACAACATGCAGTTGAATGACGAGGGGGATGTCAGCAGACATGGGGAAGAGAGAGGGATGCAGAGATACCTTGGAGATAGAGAGCGAGAGGAAAGAGTAGCTGGGGTGGGGGATAGCCCTGCCTGTGATACGGTGTGAAACTGACTTTTCCTCTGTGATGACATGTAGGGCTGCAACTATCGGATTATTTTCTTAACGATTATTCTGTCGGTAGTTTTTTGGATAACTAGAATAATTGACAAGTATGCTTTTTTTTGGATCATTTGTAAAATTTTGTATATACCGGTACCCAAATTGACATTTTATAATCAACTAAATCGATTAGTCTGATTAACCACTTTGTCATAAAATCAAATGTCTAACATAAATACAGAAAATGTCTAATTTACAAGTTCACAATGCTACGTGCTATGAGCTCCATCTGAAAAAGTTTTTGATGCAACTCGTACGCAGGCGCTTTTGCTCTCATTTTGTATTTGTTCATCCTACATTCTGTTCACAGTGGTTACCAGAAGTGAAACAGTTAATCAAACTAATAGATTCATTTCATTTTAATAAAATAATCGATTTATAAAGTACAGAAAATAGACAGATCTATAAGCTCACAACATGTCTTGATGTGACTCGCTGTGAGCTTGTAGATAAGCTATTTTAGCAAAAAAAATCACGTTGAAAATAAAATAAACACACCTCGATTATTCAAAAAAGTAATCGAAAGAATGATCACAAAAAATATGATGGATAATTGCAGTCCTATAGGCTACTTTTATATCCTGTAGCAGCTGTGAGATGGAGGATGCTGGGGAGATTTTAGCTAAGTGAAACCTTGTTTTACTGCTATCCTCGTTTCTTGGCTTTCTTTATGTTATGCTTTGGTCGGCCTACTTGTTTTTTGGACTTTACCCAGGATTCCTAAGTTGTCGATTCCACCGCTTCCTCCTTTGATTTGACTTTTGGAAATGGTGTGTTTGGACAGCCTGGAGTGGAGACGTGGTCTATTGAAGGATTCCTCTCTTCTCACCTCTCTTCCCCTAAAAGAGCACATCTTACTCTTGTATTTATCCCAGCTGCTCTTCACATCAAAGGGGATCTGTCACTGCAGGACAGAGCAATGCTAATTGCAGGTTCACAAAAAGCAATGTTTTGCCTGTGGGGGTTTGTGTGTGAGAGTTTGTGTGCACACACATGCAAAATGTGGTGTTCCTTTGAATGTCAGAGAGCTGTGTGTGTGTGTGTGTGTGTGTGTGTGTGTGTGTGTGTGTGTGTGTGTGTGTGTGTGTGTGTGTGTGTGTGTGTGTGTGTGTGTGTGTGTGTGTGTGTGTGTGTGTGTGTGTGTGTGTGTGTGTGTGTGTGTGTGTGTGTGTGTGTGTGTGGCTTTATGATATGCATGCATGTGTACCGGTATGCTCTTCTCTTACGAGTGGAGATAATGGATCTGATGTAGAGACCTGTGTGTGTGTGTGCACACACACTTTGCCCGACTGCTGCTATATGTGTATTGCTATGAGTGTTCGAGTGTTAATAACAGCTCGACTTTTCACAGGGCTGTTTAAGATATTTGTATATCTATCCCACCACACACCGTGTTCACGACATGATACAAGATTCCA
>NC_139943.1:28812914-28829105 GCF_963454915.1 Gymnoscopelus microlampas
CCTTCCACTGACTAGCTTACTCGCTCATATGCACCTAGCATTCAGTGATTGCGTACCTGGAAAAATGGTACTGCCAGCATAATGCATTTGAATATACAATACCCCCAAAAAATCAAAAATCAAAATCAAGCAGTTTCTCTCTTTCCAAAACCTTCCACTTCCTTATATCTACATTAGTGCAGCTCCCTGTATGCTGAGATCAGATACGTGGAAGAGGGACCATATGACCCCCATCCTGGCCTCTGTCCACTGGCTGTCATATGGTTTAGAATCGATTTTAAGATTCTCCTGTTTGTTTATAAAGCTCTAAATGGGGGTTTCCCCTCCTATACTCCCGGGGTGACCGTGCCTTAGCTGTCGCAGCCCCTAGACCAGTTTTTCCCAAACATAGGGTGGTCGTAGACCCGTTTTATTGGGTCGCCAATTGGCGCCCAATAATACATTTTTGTTATATGAACTGAACTGTAGTTGGGACTAGCATTGCTTCCATAGACTGGTTTATGTTTTGTTGAATAACCAGGAAATCTTAACGGACAAGTACGGACTGAAATAACATATCGGCGTTCTTTCCTTCTTATATTGATCCCAAATGACTGACCATGGGGTCTATTTGCAGAATTGCCCCTGTCGTCCAGTTTCTCTAGCAGCCCTCATAGCATAGAGCGGAGGCAATAAGCATATCGCAACTTACGCTATTTGTTGCAGCCAAACGTTTTTTTTTTTTCATGAAACCGTTATTAGTTGTCATTACACACGCATCCATGCATAACAATCAGTTATTGATGACATCATGCTGTCAGCTGCGCAATGCTGCGTTCACAAGGGCAGATACAAGATACAGTCTACCATTCATTTTCAATGGAAGCCAGCGACATGAAGATACAAAGCTACAAATTGAAGTTGAGCTGGGTTCAACTTCTAGATGCAACAAAGATACAAAACTATAACTGTAGCTCCGATGAGACGCTTAACCCCAAACTGCTCCCCTGGCACTGTATTAATTGCACCCTTTGCTTCTAATAGTTAAGATGGGTAAATACAGACTTCACGTTTCTGCAAATGTACAGTGACAAAAGAAAAACAGTATAATTATTACTCACAGTGCAGGACAGGCCTTGTCATTAAAGCAGAGGAGCCTGTTTACAAACCTAGTTTACAATGCTGCTCATCACCTGTGGGCACAGCACACAACTGTGTGTGTGTTTGTGTGTGCGTGCAATAGTATGTGCTCATGCATGTTCCTACATGCTTAGTCAAATCACTGGAGTTGAATATGTTGATCTCTCCTTCAGTATTTTTTTTAGGGCTATAACTATTAATATTTTCTTAGCGATTATTTTATCGATTATTAAACTTTTATTTTATTTAGTAAAAATAATGTGTAAATCAAGTGTTCATACTCTAATTATTTCATATTTTTACACAATTGTGTCATGCTAAAATAGTGAACAACGCATCGCAAGCTTGCAGGTCGGCTATTTTAAAGAAATAAAATTAAACGTGTTGCCTCTAATGACACACCCAAAATAGGGATCAATTATTAAGTGATTATTTTATTAAATTATTGATCAAAGCGATTAGTTCGATTAACTGTTGCAGCCCCACTCTTTTTCATATTATTCTCGCATGGGCTCTATTTCTGTTACCCTTTTCTCTTGAGAGTTGTTGTGGTGCACATGTTTGATGATCATTTGTCATGTGCCATATCTGTCAGTTTAGGTTTTAGCCTTAGTTATTCACAGTGGAATCATCTTCTCTGTTTCCTAATAAAACCTTAGGAAACTGGGCTGCTTCCATCTAAGAGCAAGGCTATTTCAAGGCTCCTGTAGCTTTTCCATCTGGACAATGAATGTGAGACAGGCTGTCATGTGAACTGATTACTGACTTAATCTATTTTGGATTATTACATCTTGCATGGTTTGTGGAGTGGGGAGTTGCCTTAAATGTGATGGAAGGAGAGGATTTTTGTGCATGTGTTTTTGTGTGTAGTTTATGTATTACTATCCTAAGATCCCAACAAGGATAGTAACACCATAGTCGATAACACATTATCCTGGTTCCCACTCCTCATGAGCGAAAAGGTGATTTTTATGGATACATGTTTTTTGAGTTGGCGTTTACAATTACTAAAATGTTCAGGTTAGGACTGGTCATTTAGGGGTTGGGGTTAGATTTAGGGTTAAGTATTTGGGTGTTCGGTGTGGCTATTATACTTGAGGTTAGGGTAGGATTGGGCAAGTAGGTTGTGTAAAAATGGCATTTGTTATGACAAATTGTTTTCGCCCTCCCGACAAATTGCTTTCGAACTACCCATAATAAGTATAGTATAGTAATACAAACATGTGTGTGAGAGAAAGAGAGAGAGAGAGACAGGGAGGGAGAATTGCAGATCATTATCACTGTGACCTTTGCCCCCTGTTGCAGCCATCCCCTCCACCCTGAACAATGGAGCTTATCTTTCTAACCATCTCAGCAAATACACACGTCTCTGTCTCTCCAACACATTCTAAATCTCTTCATTCTGTGTGCATGTAACGCAGATATGTAATTTTACTTGTCTGGTTCAAGGCCTACATATCTATTACTCTGTGCGCGTGTGCGTGTGTGAGGCGAGCGTGCATCAGTAGAGAAGCTCTACAGGTAGGCAGTCAGTCAAGCACACACAATATAATACAGGCACATGGAGAGGGGCTATTGTGATGAAAGGAGAGGTGTTTCTCTTAGGCTAGTCTCTCCCTGTGTCTCTCTCTCTCTCCCCCTCTCTCTATCATTAGCTAGCTAGTCATGAGGATGTGAAGGGGCCAGCCACTGCCCCAGGGCTCATTCTGACCATTACCACGCTAACAGGAAGAAAGGAAAGAGATATACAGAACGATGAAGAGAGAGAGAGGGAGAGAGAGAGAAGGAAAGAATGTCAGGAATCTCATCATGGGAAACCCAGTCTGACTATTTGTGCTTGTTTGTGTGTCTCCTTGTCTTTCAATCTGACCTACCATTTCTTTTTTGAAACAACTACCATTAAAATAACTGTTTTATCACATATTCTTCCAACCACTTGTGTCTAGCTATAAACAGAATATATTATTTTGTCTTTATATAGGTGCCCAACACAGACTTAAGACTGGGTATCTCTTAAATACACCCTCTCTTTTTTTCCTTTGGTAAGCAGTCAATGATCAAAGTGCGATAATGCACAATGTGATATCCCTGATATAGGAAAATAGTGGACTTGGCGGAGGGAACTCCACTTCTCGCCATGGAGCTCTTCACCTCTGTTGTGTCCACCAAAGACATTTTATTATGTTTAATTCTCCTCAGCAACTATCCACCTTGGTAGACTGTTCAATTTAGTTGTGTGGTTTTCTCTTCACTGTGTTTAAGCCTTGCCATAACCCAAGCCCTAAAAATAATTATCACAAAATGTGGATGATAAACAAACAATGGACAATTTTGGAGGAAAAAAAATTGTTACATACTGCGAGAGACTGATTGATGGGTTGCTAATGAGAGGAAGTCAGAGATAGAGAGGTCAGAGACTTATACACCATTAGTCTATTTGTAGTGTCGTGAGCTGTTCTGCGATTCCACATGTCACGTTGAACCAATATTTAATTAAAGCTGAGCTGAGGGAGGCTAAATGGGACAGACCTGCCCTCAGGGGTGCTAACAAACTATTGACAGATAGAGAACTCTAGAGATGTGGGATTTGGGCGCAGTCTCCATCGGAGCCATGGAAACTACTGTCATTTTCAACAACAAATACTTTCAAGTGTTCTATATTCTATGAAATTATAAGCAGGTGAAAGATGTGACAGGTTTGATGCATTTCAGACACTTTGCAGGTCTTCTTTACTGCGGTGTTTAAGCCTTAAACATGATGGTGTTTGTAGACAGTGACTGTTTGGTTAGGACACCCAGTGTGATGTTTGGTAGAGATCCAGTGAGATGTTTGGTCAGGCCCCACTGGGATGTTTAAGCGGCACCCAGTCCAGTGTTTGCTCAGTACGTATGACTCTGTGGATGGGTAGTTAAGGCTCTTTGAACAGCTGGCTAGACTGTTTTGAGGACTCTGGCAAGTAATTTATTTCATTTGTTTGAGCACTGGATAGGTGGGGGTTGCTATACAGGATAGATAATACACCCTATGGCAGACAACCGCTATTTTCATTTGGCCAAATGTTACTGTCACGATACTTGCACAAAAGCAGCCGGCCTGTGTAGTGCAGCCAGCTTCGTCACTGCACAATGCATTACGATATGAGCAGCAGCTTCATTCACAAACTGCACACATGGTAACTTCACTTTCAATAGCTCAAGATTGGATAGGGTGGCCATGCCACTTGCTTACTCTTCCTCTCTCTGATGCACGTACATATTTAACTCTTCTCCAAACACACACCACACCACCACGTTTAGATAACCTTCTCTCCCCTGTGGGTCAGGGAGTGTTCATTTACCCAGACGTCAATGGGAGGGTTTCGTACATCTGTGCCAACCCCTCATGAAAGTGTGCGTGTGTGTGGTGTGTGTGCATGTGCCTCTTCATCAGTGCTGATGTGTATACTATGCGAGCATGAGTGTGACCCTTGACCCCAAATACTCCATCAAACGGGGGGAGTGAGCTGTCGTCTGGCTATGGAGGCTACAAGGGACAGAAACAGTGTTGTTATAACTCACACAGAGACATAACATTATTATTATTATTATCAGCACGTATATGAGTTTATTTATTTATTTAGCCATTCATTTATGAATGTATTAATATTTTAAACTTGTGATCATAACATTTCTGGCCCTAGACAGGTCAAAGATTTTAAATTCAATTATGGGTCTGGTGAAAATAAGATTTTTGATAAGGAGTTTGATCAGCGTACTGGGGAGGCCGAGGTCTTTCTAGGACAAGCAGCCATTCTTCTTCCATCCCTGCCTCCTCCCATCCCCTCCTCCAGTGGCTTCTAAAGCCACACTAGCCAGATGTTAACTCATTAATCATAGTTTACTGTAAAGCAGCCTTTAAAGCCAGGAAAATATGCTGATATTACAATATAAAGAATACCAGAGGATATCCAGTCTTGTATCACAATATCAATATAATATCAATATAGTATTTCCCAGCCCTTTCTTAAGTAAAAAGTAAAAACTAAGCTATGATGACTAAAACTATTACTAAATATGTTGACAATTTTGTCAACAAATAAAAACTGATAGGGAGGAACTAGCGGAGAAGAGATCCAATAGAACTAAGACAAGTCCTTTTATGCTTGGTTGTGCTCGGGTGTCGTGCTCACAATGCGTCGCACTGCACCACGTTGTAAGATTGTAGATCGGCTATTTTCAGCATGCATCCAAGTATAAATCAGGTATTTCGATGCCATCAATGCCCGCCAAAATACATTTTAATCGAATAAATCAACTGTGGATTTAGTCGACTAAAATCTTATGATATTTAGTCAACTTAACTTAACGTAGACTAAATTTAAAACATTTCAGATGACTAAACTATGACAAAAACTAATTTTATATCAAAATTAACACTGTGTGCGTGCGTGCGTGTGCAAAGCATGCATGTGTTGTGCACCAAATGACTGACTCAACAGATAATGGAAAGTCAGTATGAGAATGAATTTGATGTGTAAGTGAGGTTTTCAATGAGAGAGAGAGAGACCAGGGAAGCAAGAGGGACAGAGGAAGAGAATGATTAGGAGGGGGAGAGGAAAGCTTTTCTTCCTGGTGGACGAGCTCCTGACCTTTTCATTCGCAGATAATGAATCTACTTTATTTCCTTTGCTTCTGCCCTTTCCCTTAAGGCTCTGTGTGTATGCTTAATCTGTGTATGTGTGTGTGTGTGTGTGCGTGCGTGTGTGCGTGCATGTGTGCACTGTGCATAATAAGCGCATGCATGTGGTTAACTGCACGTGTGCAGCATATAAAATGTAGCCATCAGTCTGTCCTAAGAGTTTTTAAATGGCACTTGTTACATAATCTTTGTTACAATATGAGCATTAGGGATGGGTCAGAATAATCCAGTATTCGAATAACAGTTTTTTGGATACAATCGAATATTAAAAATATATATATATTTTGTGTGTGTGTGTGTGTGTGTGTGTGTGTATATATATCTATATATATATGTATGATGTCATTTTTATTTATTTCTCTATTTTACAGGAAGTCGAATATTCAAATAATCGTTATTAATAGAAATATAGTAATCGCAGTAATATGTCTAATTTGTGCATCTTCTGTCTTTGTCCTGAACCACAGGTGAGTCTGGTCTGGGCAAATCCACCCTCATCAACTCCCTGTTCCTGACTGACCTCTACTCCAAGGACTACCCTGGCCCCTCCCAACGCATCAAGAAGACTGTTCAGGTAAAATGACCGACTGACTTCAGGACACACATCTACCATGCCAGCATGCAGCGATTACCCTGTAAAATCCTGAGTGTTAATTTAACTCTATTCACAAGTCAAGAACCACATCTTTAAGAAAGTTTAAGTATGTTTAATAAAATAAGATTGGACGAGAGAAGGGGACGTAGGTTCCAGGATTTGAAAAGCATAGAGGTTTCTGGGTAGTTCTGGCAGTGTATAAATAGCGCCCATGATTTGAGTGAAGGGGCGGAGTAAAGGTGTGCTTCACCGCCTCCTGAACATCTGTTGTTCCCAACTCCGTTCCCAACTCCGTATAGTGTACAAATGTTTAATAAAATAAGATTGGACGAGAGAAGGGGACGTAGGTTCCAGGATTTGAAAAGCATAGAGGTTTCTGGGTAGTTCTGGCAGTGTATAAATAGCGCCCATGATTTGAGTGAAGGGGCGGAGTAAAGGTGTGCTTCACCGCCTCCTGAACATCTGTTGTTCCCAACTCCGTATAGTGTACAAATGGAACGTATTTTGTCGCCGTCTGTCAGAAACCTTTTATGTTCCAAAACCGTTACTTTTCAGGAAATGGAAATGGAAAATAAGTCCCTGTGTTCAAATGGATCCAATGTAGTTATTATTTAGTAACAAGCTCTTCTTAATACTTTTCATTGGTTCAATATTTATAAAACCCATAGACGCAATTAACTCTCACTTTCACTTGAAAGTTTTAAAATCAGATTGGCTATTTCCGCTGCTTTTAGTAGTAGTAGGGCATTAATTTACAGGGGGGAAAACACATAAAAAGTTGAAATAAGAAGAATTACATTTGCACACTCTCAGACTTACAACTGGATGAATGAGCAGTACCCTTATGATTTTACTGTGTACATGCATTGGACTTGGCCTATGCATGTTAATAATGCATGTTTGTTATCCAATGTGTTCCACATGTGGTCTTTTCCCCTGCTTTGAGTTTCTCTTTGATGTCAAGATGAAAACATTGAATCAAGGTTCAGTGTGCAGAGACCACACCAATGCCATATTTGTGAGGCATTTATGACTGGCCTCATTTCACCTTAAAACCTTACATTCTCCGTTTGTCCTCTCTCTGTCCCTCTCTTCCCCCGTGTCCAGTCACTCTTTTATTGTCCTTTACTGGCATCCCCCACATTGTCATTCCCATGCCACATGTTTGACTGTTTGACATGCAGAGGCTCTGGAGACCTCAGTACACAGCAATCAGACCTAAACAAACAAACCTGCAAAATAAACCGCTGAGCCGGGTTGTCAGAGGGTAACAGGCCAGAGTCAGCGAGCACAGAGCAGAGGGAAAAATGGAAGGAGGGAGGGAAAGAACCAGAGAGGGACGGAGATGGAGGAGAGAGAGAGAGAGAGAGCGAGAGAGAGAGCAAGGGCCAACGGGCTTCTATGGTTTTGTCCTTTTATGGTCATGACAAACAGAGCAGGGACAGAAGAGGAGGAAGGCTGCATCTGACTGCAATGGGGTGAAGAGGCGGCTGGAGGGAGGGAGGGGTAGAGGAACAAGCTAGTAACCCTGTTAATGTCCAAGAGACATGGCTTAGGGAAGAGGCAGGAAGATACTAAAAGAAAGAAAGGGAAGTAAGAAGTCTGCGCGTGGAGAGTGCAAATGAGTGAGAAGGAGGAGGGCGAGAGACAGAAGTACGCATGTGTATGTAACAGGGAGAAGGATGGGTGAAGCTGAAGAGCAAGTGGGATGGATGAGATGGATGAGAGGAGGAAATGTGAACACGGGTGAGGTGGGTGACAAGTGTGGGGTAGAGGGGAACAAGATAAAGAATCTAAAAGTCTTGCCAGTGACCCCTTGAGGCCGTGCTGCTCCATACGCCCAACCAGACCAAAGTGGTTTGAACCGACCAACATAGTCATCCCTAGATCGCTGATAGCTTTAAAGTAGTAGTTCACCCAAAACATTACTTATTTTCTATCAATAACACACCCCATGAAGCCTTGAAGTCATGGAGAGTTTTTTGTTTTTGTCGCATTCCTAAGCCAATAATTTGATGAACGACGGTGACTCAATGGAGAGCCGGGTGGTCATCGAATTATTGGCTTAGGATTATTGATAGAAAATAAGTAATATTTTGGATGAACTACTCCTTTTTAAGATAGAAAACCACTTTATTAATCCCCAGGGAGGAATTCAGGTGCATGTATAAATGTGGCAATAAGTACAGTATTAAACCATTGTAGTGAGATAGTCCGTGATCCAGGCCACCATGTCATGGTCTAGCTTCTGCAAGCAGGGAGAGAGACGTTTTTAAAGTGGAAAAACAAATATAAGTAGGGTTTAACCTGCACTCTGCTTGTTAGATTATGAGATACCTAGTGCAAAGTTGACATTTTGGCCTGAGGGAAACTAGAAGAAAAGTCATGAGGTCACTCAAATCGTTAGGTTTATGCTGGCCATGAAGGAACTAGACAGGTTTTGTGGCAATCCAGCCAGTCATTCTTTAGATATCTTGCTTGGGACCAAAGCAGTAGATGGGCCAAACAACATCGCCATCCCTAGAGAGGGGTGGGGTTCAAGAGCAAGGAATGATGGGGTGAACGGGTGAGGTTTGTGTGGGGTGGGGTGTTAGGTGGTTTGGGAGGGAGGGAGGACGGTTTAGAGGAGGGACATCCAGGGTGCTACTTATAGTAAAAGAGTGAGAGGTGACAAGCAAACCAAGGCAACTAGACAGAGTAAAACCATGAAAGAGAAAGAGGAGGGAGACCTGTTAGAGAAGACTGCCGAACGTGTGGAGCAAGAAAGACTGACAGAAAGAATGGTGGGGGGGGGGGTTGGGGTCAGAGTAAAGGTCCCTGTTTTCCCCCCAGGGGTCTGAAAGGGTCAGTAGGAGGGTAAGAATGTTCTCATGAAACATAACACTTTCCCAGCATACAGAAGCAGACACACAAGAAATGCTGACTTTCACACTGTTCCCACATAGATCCATCACATAATTTAGAGACCATCATATAGTAACTGAAACTTGAATAAAACATTGTAAGCACAACAATGAAAAATACAGTCAATTCCAAACTAGAAATATAAGTAACTGGATGAAATTTCACAGTACGGTATACCAAAATAGCATGGTGTACTGTAATTCACAGTATTATTCCCACTTTTAATTAAATGTACTATGGCCCATCAAAACCATGGGCCAAATAAGTATTTTGTGCACACGCCTACGTCCTTTTTACACATTTAATGGATTGGCTGGTACATTAGGCTCTCAACTGGCCAAGAGGACTGATGATGTGGGCTGGTTGTTATGGTAACCAATAGAGACAGAATTTCTAATGAACTAAAATAACCATTGCATATTTCTTTTTTTCGAAATTGGACACACATTTTTGTTGTTCTGACCCCCAATGCTTGCTTTGATGCTAGGGCTGTCACGGTTATGACATTTGACGATTAATTGTCACACAAATAATTGACGATTAATTGTCACACAAATAATTGCGATTAACGATTTAATTCTGTTTTTGTTGTCGAACACTGGAACATAATATGAATGTAAATTACATTTCTGTTTGGCTTTTAGGCTTTGTAAACAAAAGGTGCACAGGGCAGATATGACAAATGACTTAATTTAATAACTTTATACTTAAATAGCCGATCTACAAGCTCAAAACGTTTAGCATACGTACATCTGCTATATCCACTATTTTTGAAAATGTGTGAAAAAAAAATTATGATTGATGATGATTCTAACAATTATAAATAATTGCGATTATCTCATATAATTGCGATTATGTAATAATTGTGACAGGGCTATTTGATGCAGGCTTTTTACTGAATTGTGGATCAGAGGTGTACAATTAGCTCATGTTCCTGTATGTGAGCTCCATACTCGCTATGTCTGTGTCACACAAGGTGAAATCGACTCTAATTAGGCCACAGCCTGAAAGCAGTTGCTTTTAAGTAGCTCCAATGCACCAAGGGTCTATAGATAACCTCAGATAATCTTACGATGGACATACATTCTCATGCTGTCAAGCAATCGATTGTGTTTGTATATTTGTGCAAAAGTTTAAGGATTTAGCTATGGGCTGTGCATGTGCGAGTATGTGCATGTGTGTACTATATATCGTTGCTGTCGGGTGAAAGCTTAGCTTAGATTATTATTTTAAAAACATTTTAAAATGGTGAAAATAGCTGATCTGAACTTGTAGTAGAAAATAGCAGATCTGAACTTCAGCTATTTTCACTCCTTTTGTATGACACTCTTGTATGACGAAGTAGGGCATTTATCTGCAAAAAAAAACCCATAAAAAGTTGAAATATGGAGATACGAGGTTTCTGCCCGACGGCGACGGTATGCTGCGGTCGCTGTAGACTGAGAGGGGAAGAGATGGGGTGAGAGTTATTTATATTCCAGAGGCAATCTCTCATATTTTGTCATACAAACACATTCTCCCAGCTTAGATTTCCTTTAAATGATGGTGCGGAGGCTGAAGGCATTTTTGAGGTTTTCTCCCAATCTGTTTTTCTTTCGCCGAAACTGTTCAAATGGCAAATATGGTTTTGCGCTGGGACGTGACAAAAACATGCACACACTCACACACACGCACACACACATGCACACTGTTAAATTCATATATTTGAAATGACTGCTGCATGATATATATCCCTCACTGTAAAGCAAAACAGATTATGCGAAGGCTTGTGGAAGCTGAAGAATGTGTTTTTAGAGAGAGTGAGAGAGAGAGAGAGAAGTCTGTATTTTTTTGTGAAAGGGGGATCCTAAAATAACTAGCTGGCCTTGTGAAAGTATGCAGTGGAGCAAGGGAACAGCAGAAGCGCTAACTTTAGGAAATGATGGATCCGTCTCCAGTACAAGGGATTAACCCATTAAGACCTGAGGCCGATTCTACAAATGCCTTGTAAATCAGTAGTTCTCAAACCTTTTTTGTGTCAAGGACCCCCAAAACGCATATCTGCTATATTTGATTAGACAACGCTCAAATCTAAAATAACACAGATGCTTTCCCGGTTTTAATGAGAGAACATTTAACATAAACATAATGTATTCTGAAAATGTTTTTAAAGTTTGTGTTCAATGTTTATTTTTTTGTAAACATACTATAGTTAGAGCTCATTTCGACTGAATGGGGGTACAAATGGGATAAACGGCTTTTCTGACTATGGAGAGATGTATATGAATTTTACACAATACTTAGATTTAATGCAAAAATAATGTTTAACAAAAAAATGTCTGCCTATTTCTTACATAAAATTATAAAAAAAGTGCTGTAGTGGAGGAATGGGATATGCCTGTCATTTTCGTCTTACAACCTCAAAATCACATCCGCAACCTCAAAATCACATCTGCAGTAACACATAAAGTATATAGTCAGTGTTTTTGTTTGCGTCTTTTAACTGGGGAATAACCTGAGGGTTATAATGCCATTAAGCACACATCTACAATACACAGCTTCATGCGCTGTGATGTCTCTTCCAACAGGCCAACTCATTGTGTGTGGGCTCAAACCGTGGGACTACATTACAGCATGTGGGTGTACTAACTGTTCTGAGGGAGAGTGGGAGATCATTAATGTCATGTATTCATCGCCTGTGTGTGTGTCTCTCTCTCTCTTTGTGTCCGTCTGTCTGTCTGACTCTCTAGGTGGAGCAGTCCAAAGTGCTGATAAAGGAAGGAGGTGTCCAGCTCACACTTACAATTGTTGATACGCCAGGGTTTGGTGATGCAGTAGACAATAGCAATTGGTGAGGAACTGCATCTTGTGTGTGTGTATGCGTGTGTATGTGCGTACAAGCATGCATGTGTGTGAGCAAGAGGGAGAGAAAAATAGAGTTTGTCTGTGTGTTGGCTGATATAATTTGGAGGTTTACCACATAATTATATGCTTACTTAAATGTTGTGAAGAGGGTTTTTGTTTTGTTTTTTTCATTTGTGTTTTCTCATTTTCTTCCTCTCGGTTCTTATTTTCGCTCTTTTTCATCAACACATCACTTCCCTTCTGTCCTGCTTACTAATCCATATTTTTCTCCATCACCTCCCTCATCTCCTTGTCCCCCTTTCTCCTCTCCTCTCCTCTCCTCTCTTCTCCACCACCCCACTCCCTAAACTGCAGTTGGCAGCCAGTCATCAACTTCATAGACAGTAAGTGTGAAGACTTCCTGAATGCTGAGTCCAGGGTGAACCGCAGACTGATGCCAGACAACAGGGTCCACTGCTGCCTCTATTTCATCGCCCCTTCTGGACACGGGTAGGTACTGCATATATAGAGGGACGTTTTAAAAAGAAGGCACACCCAGCCATGAGTGATCCCATTAGGCAAGACAATTCTAGATAATTGTTCCCCATGCACAGGAAAGCATAGATTTATTTGATCTATTATTTATTATCTTCTTTACTATACCTTCATGGCTCACATTAACCTCTTAAACCATCTATACTTGGTAAACTGGACCTGGGTTAACTTGGCTCTGTACTTGGACCACCATTAAGCACTTTGGTTGCAAAAACGTTATCTAGACAATTACTCCAAGGGGTGTAAGTAGCAACATGATCTCTGGAGGATGCTAGTGAGGCCACCACTTTGTGATTCCAGCTAAAAGCACATATTAGTTTAATTATATGTGGGCCTAAGTGCTACAGGTATGTCAAAGGCAAATTATATGTAGATCAAAATGTATCAAAATTGTGCTTGATGGTTCAAGATACATTGTCAAATGACACATTTTCCAGTGGAAAATACATCATTCGTCCTTGCTTGACAGTGCTCTAAAGAAAACCAAGCTTTCTAGGCTATTCCCCTTGCATAGTTTGCTCTCTACTGTAGTGTATTTTTGGCTGTACTGCCACAGCAGGGCCAGCCCTATAAACACAAATGTCTGAATGAGTCAGTCATGAAGATATACCATTGGTCAAACTAGCCAACTGCAGAGCAATTGTCCCTCCAGGCTATTCGATATCACATATTATCGCTTGGCGCAACAACAAACTTGCTAATTACAGAGCGTTCGTCTCTCCAGGCCATGGGATGCAATCTCTCCTAATAACTAACATTTTCTTATCATTTACAGGGCTCTGCAGTGCTAGTATTTCACTCGCATTTGCCTCTAAAAATAGATGTGTGCAAACCAGAAAGATTATTTATGAGCACAGTGTGCAACCAACCCTAATCTTTTAAATCCAAAGTAAAGGAGTTTATTTACAGTAATTCAAACATTTTTGTTATCAGAATTCACTATTATAACATCCTCCTCCTCCAACCCCTCCATGTCAGGACTAATATGGATATACCTAGCTCCTGTAGTAGGTTTTGTCCGCACATGCTTTGATAAGTTTGGATGAACTTATCTGCAGTTTTCGCCTCTGCTGTGCTCAGCTGTCAATCAAGCAGAGAGGACGCCGTGGTTGTCATCATTGCCGGCTGCGTGTCACCGCTTCCTTTATCCGTTGTTTCAAATTAAAAGCACTCCAGCGTTTCTTACACTATATATTTATTATATTATATATTATATTTCCACTACACCCGAGTTATTTGAGGTTCTGGGTGCCCAAACGCTGTCTATTAATGTGGACTTATATTAGGAAAGAAAGTTTGTGAAATCAAGTGTTTCTCTGGCACATCTCCTTTGCTATGCTTACATAGAGAAATAGTGTGCGTGGGATGTGCCCAGGCATGTGGGCATGTGTACCATGCATAGAGCAAGAGATGAGGAGGCTGCCAATGTTTGTGACCCACAAGGGTTATATAACACCCACCATTCTGCTCATGCTCAGTAGAGTTCTGCTCTCCATCACTGAGTCATCCAATGAGAACTCTGCTCACTGAGGGGCACTCATCTCACACACACACACACACACACACACACACACACACACACACACACACACACACACACACACACACACACACACACACACACACACACACACACACACACACACACACACACACACACACACTCACACGCTGTCCTCCCTCATCTCATAGTCTCTCAGATGCTTCATGTTCGTTCTGCCTCACCAGAATATTCTGTCTTAATATAACCACTGCAGCAGCTAAGACCCATATTACCAAGCTCTTTTACCTCAAAGCCTCCAACCCTTCGTGATCTGATTTTGCAGCACTGGCTCAAGTTAAAATGTATTCTCTCTAGTAGGTCGATGTTCAAAATAATCTCCTACTTGACTTGATGCTGCAGAGAATCTATCTATGGTGTTAACACATCAACTTCCAGGTATTAATTAATTAATGAATAATCCGCCACTGGCAGCGTTTTTATCTTATTTTGACAACCCACGGAGACCCACGGAACCCACGATGTGGACTTGGATGTAAACAAAAGCTGTCTGGGGGAGGACGAGGGTCTCTTCTATGTACCGGATAAAAATAAATTGCAACCGCGATCTTCCGTTCTTTAGTTATCGGCAGTTGAATATAGCTTGTTTTCACCAACAACGCAATCTGGGAAAAGAAATCTGAGATAAATGTATTTTTATAAATCTAATAACATTACAGTGGACCGGGTGATTCTTTAAAAATCACACCTGTGTGAAGGTTGCGGCGCCTTTGATACATTTTGTCATAGATATGTGTTTCAATATTAATATCTAATATATAATATCAATATTAGTTTATACCCCAGTTAATAAGAATACAGAGGACGAACATAAGGATGGACATACACCTGGACATAGACACGGACATACGTACGTGTCTGGACATACGTACCTTGACGGGCCTGACCAATCAGAACCTTGACGGGCCTGACCAATCAGAACGTTGACGGACCTGACCAATCAGAACGTCGACGGGCCTGACCAATCAGAACGTTGACGGACCTGACCAATCAGAACCTTGGCGAGCCTGACCAATCAGAACCTTGGCGAGCCTGACCAATCAGAACGTTGACGCAAAAGCCAGGTATAGAGGGCTAATATCCGCTCTATACCTAAAGGTATAGAGCGGCCAGCGCCGCTAAAAATGACGGTCTATCCTTCTCTGGAAGTCAAAGCAGCATTCATTGGTTGGCAAAGAGCGCCCTCCAGCGTAATCACTGAAAACACCATGATGACGTAGATTTACGTCAGTGGCGGTCAAGCGTTGGATTTGAGATGACGTAATATTACGTCCATGGTAGTCAATGTGTTAAGAGAACCAATTAACAAAATATAAATGAACTGTCAGCTGCTACAACTTCCAACCTTCTATTATCTACATAGGTCAGCGGTTCTGACTGGGACCTAAATGCAAAATACGGTATCTCCCTGGCACCCAAATTCACAAAAGTACATACGTTGTCATAACAGAACATCCAATTAGTCATCAATAAAGGTGAATAGTTTTGAATTGAAATGCTCATAGTTATAGAAATATATTGATGAATTCACATTCTCTGGCACAATTGTTTTTTAACAATTGGACATTAGACGGATATGTCTTTGACTGACTGAGTGATAAAGTTACAGCATTGGTCAGCCGGTTGGCCTAATAACGGACTAGCCAATCGCAGAGAAATCATCCCTCCAGGGCATGGGATGTAGTGCATCCTTGGTTGATCTAACAACTAATTAGCCAACATGTTGTCGGTGATTTGATGGGGACATCCATAGTTCATTTAACATTACATGCCCTCCCATAAAGAGAACTCTCTAGTCTACATCTACTCTGCATGAGATAACTTAAATTGTGATTTGCCGCTAGCTGCAAGCTAGTGTTGGCTAAAGTCACCTGTTAGTTAATTAGTTAGCTAGCTAGCAGACTAGACTAGCCACCAACAACTAAAGTTGCTTCATAAGAAACACACTTGCATAGA
>NC_139943.1:28829305-28949305 GCF_963454915.1 Gymnoscopelus microlampas
ACACACACACACACACACACACACACACACACACACACACACACACACACACACACACACACACACACACACACACACACCCTCCAAATGCTCACACACTGTCACACTTACTCATTCATACAATGTAAGTACATATTTTACACTCGACACATATAGATGTAAATGCACAATACACATACAAACTATATATTTCTATCCCTTGAACAAGTACAAATGTGTGTGTGTGTGTGTGTGTGTGTGTGTGTGTGTGTGTGTGTGTGTGTGTGTGTGTGTGTGTGTGTGTGTGTGTGTGTGTGTGTGTGTGTGTGTGTAAGTGTAAGTGTAAGCACTTTGTGTGTGTGTGTGTGTGTGTGTGTGTGTGTGTGTATATATATATATATAAAAAAAAAAAGACACACCACCAGTGGATCTCCCTCATCCCACATACAGTACACTTGGCCGGACAAAGCTTGCTGTCTCCAGCAAAGCAACTGAACAAGAGTTCCGTTTGTCCTAGACAGAGATGAAGAGCCAGTGGGAGCTTTACAAAGACAATGCCTCATCAACCCACCATGACATAATGATCTGTGGACACCACAGAAATACACACGAAACAACAAGTTAGTCATGCCTCTGAGCTCTTTGATTCTCATTGTTTGCTGTAGTCCCACATGCAGCGTTTGTTTGGCCTTTGAGCCCTCTTCTGGTGACCCTGTGAATTACATCCGTCTTGGCAGTAAAGCTACGAGAATGCCTCAGCTAGTATCAGGACTTAAATTATTTCCTTTGAGGTCTGTGCCAGTGTTTGGCTCTTAATTTGGCTGTTTAAAGTATGAATATGTTGTTCAATGTGTGATTTGGTTTGTGGGCTTCAAGTTTCCATCCTAGTATTGAGACTGTTTCCATGTACAAAAATATGTGCTTTGTTGTCTGTGCCAATTCATAACTGCTGGGCCTCAAATCTGATTAGTAGTCTAGAAGTGGTATGAAGTAAAAGGCTAAAGAGACCTTATTAAAATGCTAAAGAACATTTTTTTCCCGCTTATAGCAAAATAGTAATGACATGAATCCTTCCAAATGTTTGCTTGGAAGGATGCAAAATGAGGGAGATAATGTGACATCCAGTGTAGGGCTGTAACTATCTTTTTTTTTTGTGCAATTATTATTTCTTCTACTTTTTCGATGAATCATATGATGGAGAAGTATGTTTTATTGGATTTAAAAAATATATATATATATAACGAATCAACACAAAAAAATGTATTAGATTTTTACATAATTGACATAATTGTTTAGTCGGATTAACCACTTAAGCCTTATTTTATACTTTGTCATACAACAGTGCCATGCAAAATACTATGGAAAATTGATTATTTTATTCAAATTAATTATTATTTGTAATCGATTTAACTGTTGCACCCCTAATCCAGTGAAGACTGTACAAGTAGACCTGTATTCTGCGATTTTAACAGCTCTCTGTCTGTCTCATCCAGTCTGAAGCCGCTGGACATTGAGTTCATGAAGAGACTCCATGACAAAGTCAATGTAATCCCTCTCATTGCCAAAGCTGACACACTGACTCCTGAGGAGTGCCAGCTGTTTAAAAAACAGGTGTGTGTGTGTGTGTGTGTGTGTGTGTGTGTGTGTGTGTGTGTGTGTGTGTGTGTGTGTGTGTGTGTGTGTGTGTGTGTGTGTGTGTGTGTGTGAATTTATGAAGCATTCAATTTCAAAGCGTGTACATGTGTGCTACGTCTGCTTTACTGTGTTCCCTCTGTTCCTTAGATCATGAAGGAGATTCAGGAACACAAGATAAAGATTTACGAGTTCCCAGACACAGAGGACGATGAAGACAGCAAGCTCATACGCAAGATCAAGGTACTAACTGGACACCAAGCAGTGAACTAATTACTAGTAGAACACTGTGCCACGTATTCCTTGGCAATGGAAAATACAGATTTCTGACCGCCAAGATCAGGTGCGCCTTAATATTGGATATCGGGGAACCTGAAACATAGTCCCGACTGCAGTTTAATCACCATTCTAGATAACTCCTCAAGATATATTAAACTGCATGTAACCAGCTTTGTAGTCCTGGGTTGGACTACAATGTGGTTATCAAGACAACACAGCATTCGTTTGCTGTTTTCTCAATTATGAAAACATTGTTGTGTGTATGTGTGTGAGAAAAAAAAAATGACTTGGTGGAGGGAACTGCCAAACTCATTTCATGGATTTCATTCACCTTTGCCTTGTCCATTATTGTCCAATATCAGGACACCTTGTTAGGGGTTAAAGACAAGTTTACATAAAGAGTGAAAGAGCCCAATGCAGAGAAGTGGGAGGGAAGCATGTACCAAGAGGCACAAACAGCCTAAAGTCAGGCAATCCATTGGTCAATATCCAGCCCTACTGCATCACCCTCTGTTCCCTTTTCCATGCCGGTTAGTCCCATTATCTAACTGGCCATCAATATTGCATAAAGACCCAATTGAATTAATTTGCCCAAAGCAACAGTCACTGATGGTTACTACCACTAACACCCAAGGAAACTTTTGCCCTCAATAACTAAAGCCTGATTTATACTTAGTTTTGCGACACCCACGCACAACTAAATGTAACTCGGGCTTAATGCAGACCGTGCCAAACACAAAATGTCAGCCATAACATGGCAGCAGATGTTGAAAGGTGACAAGTGAACAATTACGTGTTTTGTATCCTGTTGCAGGAAAAGATGCCCCTGGCCGTGGTTGGGAGCAATGTGGTGATTGAGGTGAACGGCAGGAAGGTCCGAGGGCGCCAGTACCCGTGGGGCGTGGCAGAAGGTAGGTTTACCCCGGCCAAAGTCAAGTTGCTGAGCTCTGGACAGGACATAACTTTCTTTATGTGGCCTTTGTCAACCACTTAAACGCTATATACTTTGTGCTCCACAAGCTCACAGGGAAGAAAAACAAAATGCTTTTTCTTTTTTGTTTTGCTGCTGTTGCCAGGTTGAAAGTGGTCAATCATCCCTTGGTATATCATTGAACAATTCAATTCTGCCATTGAAAGTTTTTTGGGGGAGATTGTGTTCAGACTATTTATGTTGTTTTACCAGGTCAAGATATTGACAGTTGTGAGAAGAGGTGGGGATGCATGTTGTTGTTGTTCTTGTTTGTAAGTTACTGCTATTGAGAATGTCAGTGAACATTCACTGTTCATATTTTTCCATCAATGAATGAAGTATGGAGTGGGAAACTATGGAGTGCATGTTCTCAAAGAAGACCATACACACATCCAGGGATTGTGGCCCTGGAGCCAAGAGTATTATGGGAAATGTTGTTCCTATATGGCAGCAAGCACTGACCCTTCCCAGTGATGTCATGTGAGAGAGACAGTGTCGTGTGTCACTTTTTTTTCACCATTAGCCACAATGAATTGTTGTCTGTGACGTGCGTCTCACTTTCTTTTCACCATTAGCCGCAATGAAGTGTTGTTGTTTGTGACATTCCATTGCGTTTTCATTTGTTTTTAAAAGTCTTTCCTGATAAGCTATATACTGTATATATCTTTATAGGTTTATACCCTATTTATTATTTCAAAGAGTTTCTCTGTGGTTGACCGTTTATCAGTCTTTCACTTCTTCATTATTCTTTCTTTTTTCTCTTTTTCCCTTTTTTTCTGTCTATTTGTTTCCATGACTGACAGAGGGCGTTGTTGGTAAACAAAACCATCTTTCACTTTTTTAAACCATGGCCCACCTTCTCCCTCAGGCCATCCACAGTTCCTCCATCTCTCCATCCCTCTCTCCTCCGCTCCTCTGCTGTGTCTCATCATTAGGCTGATGGTCAAACCAATGCTCTGATCAGACCTGGGTTAAAAATATTTATCAGTGCTTTATGTAGCCTCCACACTATACAAATATCTGACCATCCTAAATCATTTAAATTATTGCTGGCCTGGGGTTCCAGGGAGATTCAAACAAGAATAAATTCCGTAATTTGAAACATTTCCTTTTTTATACATTTTTTTTGTCCCAGGTCTGATCGCCGTAAATAGTCATGGGGAAAATTAGAGGCTGTTTGGTACTGATGCTACTGCTGCAATAGAAACATATCACTCTAACTTGGTGGTTCTCCTCCTGGTTCCTGTAGTATGGTGCCTTTCAGTTCTGTCCCAGCTTTACCACACAGGATTCAACTGAACAAGTCTTGGACTGAGTTGAGTCCCTTGTGTTACTGCAGGGTAAGAACTAGAGTTCTCAAATTCTGCCCGAACACGACCCGACGTTTTCGGGCCGGGCCGGGCCCAAAATCTATACTAATTGGTCGGGCGGGGAAAGCCTCGGGTTCTGTGAAGAAAGAGAAAAAAAACTATTTACTCTCCCCCCAAAAAATTCAACGGTAAGGCAAACGGAAATGGCAGTGGATGTGTTGGATGCAGCTCAAAGTGAACTTTACTCAGGTATCTAGTTTGTCGCCGTTCGACCTTCCTAGCCCGTTTTATAAAAGAAAAACGGCCAACAATGGCCAAAACTCAACCGAAAATCGGCAAAAGTGGCCGTTTTCAAGATGTTTTGGCCATTATCTCTGGAACGGAAGGTCCAATCTGCTCAGTTCAAAGCTTGTTGGATGCGTGACTTTGAGGACATTGAGCATGTCCTGACATGTCCAGCACATAATGACATATTGTCTGGGTTTTCGGGCCTAGAAATATGGTAATTGTTCCGGCCAAGCCTCGGGCCGGCCCAGTAGGGCCCAGTTAGGGCAGAGCCTTAATTTTCATGCCCGTTGAGAACTCTAGTAAGAACCAAGGTGTGCAGGAAGCCTTGCACTATCACTGGACCAAGGATTGGGATCTGCTGTTCTAACTCATTGCTTCTAGGTTCATGGGCAACCTCTGACAAATGCATCATCTTGCTTAGGTTGTCATTACAGTCACTGGGCTTTTCCACATGAGCTCTCACTCACAGCATTCATGGATTCTTAGTGGATTGTGATATGGGGGGTTTAGCATATTCATGTTTTTAAACTAACCCTCATACACACAGTTATGCATGTTTCAAACAAACAGCTTTGTGTTCTGAATTCACATAATAAATATGAATGCAGTTCATAGGCATAAAAATATAAACATTACTGGTAGTTAAAAAACCTGGGCTCAAAACACCTGATGAACTAAGTTGGTGTGACATCATATTTCCCATCAACAGCCATTTGGCATGGGTTGACATGTCGTGAGCCACTATAGTAATAATTATATAACACACTTTATTTATACATATATATTAATAATATATATATTATGAGCTTTGATAAAACGTCAGGTATTTTCTGCCATCCCATTAGAGTTTGTTGCAACCCTTGATGTGTTTCCTATGATCTTTTCTCCCTCTTAGACCCTAAGTTTGTCCTTTCATTAAGACTAGCGTCCCCAACTACTCATAGAAACCTCATATAACCCCCCGCTCCCCTATAAATCCACTTATTTTTAGACAGTCAACTTGGACACGTGCAAGTTATGGTGTTGATCCAGGACAAGTCTGGGCCCAAGCGTGGGCCGATTCTGGGTCAGAACCAGGCCAAATCTGAGCCATAATTACCTACCGGCTCCAGACCCAGATTTTGCCCCCGCTGGGTGTGACAGTAACTGAAAAATACATACCCCTCCCCTCCATCAGAGCTCCCTCTGCATGAAGAAGCGGGAGGTCAATGGCTGGCTTGGGAGGTCAAGGGGCGGGACAACTTAAGTTTCATCAATGGTAAGGTGTCTACATCCTTATTCGCTCCCCTGATGTTGATTGACAGTCGACAAGACGGAGGCCAGCCAGCATTGTTGATGAGGATGCAATCACTGTGTCATACCACGTAAGACCTCAGTAGCAGGCCTCCCACAGCCACCCCCAGTTTATCTGCAGGCCTTTTCCACAATTCCATCTTATCTTCTAAACATGTCTTTGATGTTCAAATAAAACCTCACAATCACCTAATATTCTACATTGTAAAATAAAAAACAACAATTGTATGAACTGCTTGCCTCTAACTGTCTGGCTTTTATGGGTCTTAAACAGTGTATCAGTGCATCTTCAGTGTGTTTCACTGTACTACTTCTTACTAGTATTGCATTAGCATTAGTGTTACTAGTATTGTGTGTGTGTGTGTGTGTGTGTGTGTGTGTGTGTGTGTGTGTGTGTGTGTGTGTGTGTGTGTGTGTGTGTGTGTGTGTGTGTGTGTGTGTGTGTGTGTGTGTGTGTGTGTGTGTGTGTGTGTGTGTGTGTGTGTGTGTGTGTGTGTGTGTGTGTGGTCAGTCTTCCACAGATATTAATACAGCTTTTTTTGGTGACATTTTCTTAGTTTGGTGTGATAACTCTGAAATCGTAATAACTTTGTCTTGGACGCTCATCAAAAACATAAATCTCTTTTCCACTATCTCAGTGTGTGATTGAGCAGATGTACCACTCAGTAGCCGGCTAGCCGCCAATTAATCCCTTCTGTGTTGTGAATTAGACCCTGCAGCAAATCTACCCATAGCCTAGATATCTGTACAACCCAGAGCGTCACTGCGTGGTGTTTTTTATGACTGAAATGAAAGTGCATTAATTTAGTTTGTAATATCAAGGTAAAATCATGTGAGATCAGAAAAGTGTTAAGATATTAATCAAATATCTCTTTCTTTATCTCTCACTCTCTCCCTCTGTCTCTCTCTCCTCTGTGGTTTAGTGGAGAACGGGGAACATTGTGACTTCACTGTGCTGCGGAACATGCTCATCAGGTAAAGTATAACTGTGATTGGTTTGAGCTCATCATATACCGGACCTTTTAGTTGCACTCCATCGGGTTCAAATAAATATTGTTGCTGTCGAGTAGAAACCTTGTGTCTCCATATTTATGTTTTCTTTTCTTTTCTTTATTCCGTAAATGAATGCCCGCTTCGTTGTACAAGTGTCACGCAAAAGTAGAAAAATGTTTGTAGATCAAAATCAGACACACAAAAAAAAAAAAATTCTGTGGGTTTTATAAATATTTATCCAATGAAAAGTATTAACAAGAGCTTGTGACTAAATGATAAGAACTACAATAGAACACAGGTTCTTTTTTCCATTTTCTGAAAAGCAATAGTTTTGGACATACAAGGTTTCTAGCCGACAGGGACGATATCGTTGTTCAAATATACTGTTTTGTTTTCTGTCCTCATTTCATCTGCTCTCCCATACCTCTGTAGGACCCACATGCAGGACCTGAAGGATGTGACCAACAACGTCCATTATGAGAACTATCGTAGTAGGAAACTGGCAGCCGTCACCTGCAACGGGGTGGACAACTCCAAGAGCAAAGGACAGCTCACCAGGTAACCCACAGTCACCAGCTTCTGACCCTCTATGACCTGGAGGCCTCTGTGCAGTGTACTAAAACCACAGTTTTAGTACAGTGGTTCTAAAACAAGTGGTTCCCAAACTTGGGTTTCGCGGGGGGGGGGGGGGGGGGCTAATCATCCCCAGATGATTAGCTTAATGTGCAACATTGTTTTCCCACTCAACAGTAAACAAACCAATATACAGTATAAGTGTATACAGGGTATCTGCACATTTCCAAAGTGACAAGGACTTTTAAGACCCTTAACTCTCTCAGTGCCAAGCCCCGATTTACCCCGAGTTTTTTCTGAATGCCCTCAGTGCCAGAACGAGAAATCCCGAGTTTTTACTTAATGTTGTTTTATAGACCGTCACGGTCTGATCTTGAATCCGAAGGGAGCAGTAAAACTGTTGCACAAACGGATACGGAAATAATGGATTTAACGTCATTCCGTTCCCGTCGACTCCATGTTTGTAGTTTTTTTTTCTTTCGCCTGTATCTCTGTTCTTTTTTTTTGTCCATTTTTCCGAGGAGACGCGTGTTTCCAACGGCCTGTAGCGAAGGGGACACTAGCTCCGGCAGCAATGTTTTGCTTCCGGAGCAATAATCAGAGACTCCTGCTCCGGAAACACACAGTGAATCGATCGATAAATATGGATCTAAACTTTTATGACAACTTTAAAACTACTAAAAACACGAAAATCGCTCTGGCAGTCAAAGAGTTAATACCTCTAAAATAAAATAAAATGATAATAAGACCATTGCTACGTCAAAAGTAACCAACAAACTATACTATTAAAAATGGTCAAACATTGGTCAAAATTGTCAAATATTCTCTAAGAAAGAGGCAACAATTGTTAAAATAGCCAATCTACAAGCTCACAACGTGTCGTGTTTCGAGCGATGTGAGCTTATAGTTCAGCTATATTTATCTGTGGAACTGAGTCACACTCAATTTAATGCCTCAACTCAATTCCAAGTGCTTGTCAGGGTGGGGGGTCCTCAGTTCAAATATGATTATTTTGGGGGGTCACGGCCTGAAAAGTTTGGGAACCCTTGTTTTAGTAGAACTGCTTATACTGGTTTCATTAGTGTTTCATTGGCAACATGCTGGGTCAGTTCTAATGGATGCCCTGTTCAACAGGAGTCCCCTGGCCCAGATGGAGGAGGAGAGGAAGGATCATGTGATGAAGATGAAGAAGATGGAGACGGAGATGGAACAGGTCTTTGAAATGAAGGTCAAGGAGAAGAAACAGAAACTGAAGGACTCTGAGGCTGAGGTGGGCTTGAGAACTGTGTACCGTATGTGTGTATTATATACTGTGTGTGTGTGTGTGTGTGTGTGTGTGTGTGTGTGTGTGTGTGTGTGTGTGTGTGTGTGTGTGTGTGTGTGTGTGTGTGTGTGTGTGTGTGTGTGTGTGTGTGTGTGTGTGTGTGTGTGTGTGTGTGTATATCTATCTGTCTGTCTGTCTAATATTCTGATTGATCACTGTTATTCTATTATGAAACATTTCTGTACTGTTGTGAATGGTATCTTCCAAAGGGCTTACTGCTATGGCTTTCAATAACCCAATTGAACACCTGTGGGCGATTTTGGACCGACGTGTTGGACATTGTTCTTTTGTTAGAATGTAGTTCCATCACCAGAAAAGCTGTATTGAAGCTTTTCTGGTGTCTTGTGGTGGCCCAACACCTTACTAAGACATTCCATGTTGGTTTTTCCTTTCATTTATCACAAATTTGTGTATGTGCAATGTGCATACTTATTTATGTTTTGTACTGTTAAGAAGCTGCTTTAATATTAATTGATGACACCTTGTCTCCCCTCAGTTGGAACGCCGTCATGAGCAAATGAAGAAGAACCTGGAGGCCCAGTACAAAGAGCTGGAGGAGAAGAGGCGCGTGTTTGAGGACGACAAGGCCAACTGGGAGACGCAGCAGAGAATCCTGGAGCAGCAGAAACTGGACGCCTCCAAGTCAGTAACTTGTCTTGCAGTACATGTTTTTGATTGGTTGATTGATTTAAAGAAAAGAAAGAAAATGCAGTCATTTAGCCTGAAGACTGAAAGCTTCAGTCTGACATTGCTTCCACTCTAAGCGATTTCTAAGATGGAGGGGATTAGATTTTTCCTGACCAATCACTAGAGATCGACATATCCGGTCATCTCAGTAAACTGTGCAGTTTGGGCCATTCGTCAATCAAATAAACATGTGGCACATTTCGAGTGTGCAACGCGAGTGCCTGGAGTTTAGATTCCATAGCCCCGAGGGGACGTTCAGCTGAACTTGTTGTGTTGACTGATCCAGTCAGTGAACAACCCGTCTGTGTTTCAGTTCAGTGAGTGACTACCCAACGCAGGCGGAAGTCCAGCCAAGCACTGAACTGGTGAACAAATCATTTGATGGAAACTTTTTAGTGAACTGTACTGAATGATTCAGTACATTGAAAAGAACGATGATTCCCACAACTACGTTACTACTCCATACATGGTGTCACTGGCTACGCCTAGCCTTGACAACAGCTTGACAACGGTCTGTGGCGCTGATTGGCCCACCACCACCCCCGGCGCTCATTGAATTCATGCTTTTTCGGACGAGATGAACTGCAGTTTCAAAACACAATGCCAGACCAGAGAAGCAGTCCACTCAGTGGAGTGGGTGGAGTTTATGGTCTGGATCTAGGCTAGTACTTATTCAGACTCAAATAGAAAAGCAGTGTCACTGTGTGTGTGTGTGTGTGTGTGTGTGTGTGTGTGTGTGTGTGTGTGTGTGTGTGTGTGTGTGTGTGTGTGTGTGTGTGTGTGTGTGTGTGTGTGTGTGTGTGTGTGTGTGTGTGTGTGTGTGTGTGTGTGTGGAAACTTTCTGATGAAATTGCTTGTGTGAATGTTTTAATGCAAGCAAACATGTCTTGCTTTTACATATTTATTCCTATTGTAAAGTACTGTATTACCAGCCATTGTTTAATTTATTTTTAGATATGATAATGTAATAATTTCTTTATTTTCTCTTCTCTCTTGCAGGACAATGGAAAAGAACAAAAAGAAAGGAAAAATATTTTAAGAGACGAAAGCGATCTCATCAGATTTAAGAAACCACAAACTTGTTTTTTTAACCCTCTGAAGTTATCTGTGACCCTCCAAACACATCCAGCAACACGTGGGTACATGCACACTTGACACCTACAAACGTACACACACACACACACACACACACACACACACACACACACACACACAGACACACACACACACACACACACACACACACACACACACACACACACACACAACATATAGGCATTATACCAATAAATTAAACATGAATATTCCAAGTGCAAGTTTCCCTTACATGTAGCGGGGCAATGACATTCTTAATTCTTACATGTCATAAATTGCACATTTACACACACGTATGCAAAACACACTTCGTAGGGTTTGATTCATCTGTCACAAGCATTCAATTTTAATTTGGGATGCATGTGTTTGTAAAATTCAATATCTTCAGAATTCTTTGACAACGAGGAAAACTGGGTTCCTCTGAACTGTGGAGTACACATGGCAGGCACCATGCATAGCCATTTCTTTATGCCTAGTATTTGTATGTTCTCTTAAATGTTGAGTAGGTATACAAATTTACTCTTACTCACTGACTGCCTATTGGCAGCTCTTTCTTTCATGGTTTTCAAAAACACACGGCGGGCAACAACACAAACGGATGCATTGCCAATTGCATATGCAATAAAACGCCTCAAATACGCTGTGTGAAGGATTGCACACTAAATGGTAAATGGCCTGCATTTCTGTAGGGCCTTCATTCTAAGTGATTTACAGTGCATGTTATATTCAATAAAACATCCTGCTCGTCCTAAGCAGGTTCAGGTGTCTTGCTCAAGGAAGGACACTTTTAACACAATGCTAGAAACTTGAATGAACACGTTGCGATAGTGTGTGAGGAGAGGGTTGGGTGTACTCTATGTGAATGGAGCCATTTAACCATGTGAACCCTAGCATCATCATACTGGACGGAACGTTCTCTGAAAATGTCCGATCTACAAGCTCACAACACATCACATTGTGAGTTCTAGAGCAGCTATTTTTGCAGAAAGATTTGGTGTAGAGGTGGAAAAAGATTAAACCAAGTACAGAGCCAACTCAGGTAACATTTAATAAGTATAGAGGGTTTAATTAAATCACCTGCCAGGTTTCATGAAACATCAAGAGATCAAAGATTTCTCAATACTGTCTGTCTGTGTGCCTGTGCCTCCAATGTGTGTGTCTGTTTGTGCACATGTACCTACAGTATGACAAGTGAGTTTAAGTGAAGCCAATGTTTGAGGTCATAGATATTGCTTGACAATAATGGCAAGCAGATTTTTTTACAAAACAGCAGGCGGAGAGGATATGCCGCGTAACAGTAACCATAACATGGTCTGTTTCATTGCATCGTGTTTCGTTCCTGGATACAAAAGCAAGTGACCACTTTCCTCTTTGAATAGATGATGGTGGTTATGCAAAAGCCGCATGGATGTCTATAACAATGATTTACAGTGCTTACGTTTTATATTGTGATGAAAGTGGTGGGTGTTGTCAAAAGCCCTGAATCTAAGACCCCTTGACCTTCTTCTCCCTGTACCCCAATTCTCTCACTAGAGAGACTGTAGTAGCCTCAGTCGTGGCTTTGTCTCAGATCTGACTACAAAGTACTATTCTGAAAACCTTCCAAATGCCTTTCGGTGATGTATTAACGTCTCCTGGCACAATGATAAATAAATAACTTCCAGAATAGATACAAAACGTTACCCTTTTGTTTTCTCCTGTGACACGTAAAAAGGATTTGAAATGCTATTTGTTTTAGGTCTGATTTGATCTCAGAGTCGAGGTGCTGAGTGCCAGTGAGAGCTGCACATTGTGTGAAACCTCTTGAGTCTTTAATGTACCTATCTGAGAATGGCCATGTTTTATTTTCATACAGTGGTGATAAATAAGTATGAACGGCAAAAGAACTATGACCTTTAAACTCCCATAGTTTGTGAAATGGTTCATAGGTCAATCCATTATTTTTTAGTATAGAATTAGTTTTACAAACTTTGCATATAGTAAAAAATGCATAATACATTTACATGCAAAATACAAAAGGGACTAAGTAATACATGCATATGTTTCTCACATGATATGCACATATTTCCTGTTTGGGTTTTGTTTGTGGTAGACTTAAATACTATAGCCTTTACAATGGCTATACGTTGTTTTTGTTTGCAGAATATGCCACAAATGAACACTAGCAATGGAACATGGCATGGAGGACTGTGTGACAGTGTCCTCTGGTGGACAGATTTGCACACAGCGTAATACAGTACATGATACCTTACACAGGGAGACAGCCACATTACAATACTTAAGTACTCATTCTTCTCGCAGCTCAGCGAATAAGATCAACACATTTTATCCAGTCCCCACATCTTGTCAAAGGCATCAATGGACACACACACACACACACACACACACTCTCATACATTTAACACACAAACAACATGCCAAGGGGTATACTTTCTCAGGACTAATCTCAAACGCATGCATGGGACCCAATTCAAGCCATACACAGAAAATAACCAGTCTACAAGCTCACGGATACAACACATTGTGATCTTGTAGATCGGCTATTTTTGACGTGGGACACCGTCGGATGACGGTGCATAAATTAGGCATGTGAAGAGTTATTCTATGGTCCAAAAAGTCTTAAAAAGTCTCAGCGGAGTAAAATATCTGAGACTAAACATCTCTTCCACTGCTCTTGAACCACTCCCTTGTAAAAGAGCCCCTGATTAAGCTAGACATGAGTTTAGGACGTTTTTCTTATTTTTTTTTCTTTTTTATGTAAACTGTTTTCTGCTTCTCTTGTTTTATTATCAACTGTTCTATATCTATAACTGTACATTATTGATATTAAAGATGAGAAGGTAATGCTTAAATTCCTATGGTGTGCTGTTATTTTTCAGGACTGTCACATATTTTCTTGACCTTTTATGCCATGTAGCACTTTGAGATTTGTGTCAAATATAAAGTGTGTTAACAAATCAAATGTATTATTATACGCTATGACAAGCATACAGCAAATGTCTCAAACATACAAGAACAGACAATGGCAAAATTGAATTCTAAAATAGATTAATATTCATAATCGATTAAATGACTTACAAGGTGTATTACAATATGACGTTTTGGGTCATTGTTATGAGACCCAAAATCTCCATCCCTATTCTGGGCATGTTGATAACATGCTGCAACAATAGCAGATTAAGCCATTTTCTGCAAAGACATTTGGCAGAGAGAGAGAGAAAAAAACGGAGTGGTCCAAGGATAGAGCCCTGGGGTACACCAGTTAACTCAACGTATAAAACAATGTTTTATAAAATGGTACAAAATGTTATATCTATCATCTTTTATTTGGACTTTCACAAAAGGGGTTCAGCTGCATTGGCTCCATCAGCGTGGTGCAAATGTGACATACATGTAAGAATCTAAATCAAAGTACAATTGATTGTATAATTGTTACACATTAAAATGTTAATTTATCCATTTGTCAGATCAATAAGGTACAAATGTAACCAAATGGGCCCGTACACGCCCATTCTTGAGTATACATTTGTACACTTAGAGTAACATTTATACTGAGGATTCTGCTGTGTATATAGCAGGACATGGCCATAATTAGAATCAACTTTGTCACATCACACAATGTTGTGGTGATTCTTATTTGTGCAAGCTCTCAACATTGAGGTTACAGGAAGTGTTCGAACAAGGAAGAGAATTTAGCAGGAAGGCACAGCACAGTCAAATCAACTACAGTATATAAAGTCCAATATACATAAGGTGCATGATTTAAAAAAAGAAATGCTTATTATGCAGGTGGAAAACACCAATGTCAGTCTAATGACTATAGTGCTGGTCATTGAAAGCCTTCAGCACCCACTCTTCATTATGATGGTAGCATATCTTCTTCCCTTTGGTGGTACGGACTCTGTAGCGAATAGATACAAAGGCATTGTATTAATAGTGTCCACTGTTCCTAATAGTATGGGTAAATTGACAAATGGCAAATTCTAGGTATTATGGTGCATTAAAGCAGTGGATCTCAAAGTGAGGTCTGGGAACTCCCAGGGGTTCCTAATGGGGTTCCAGAGGTTCCCACCAATATCAGGAACAGCACTTAAGCCCTATTTTATTATCCGTCTATTCATAAATAACCCTTCTACATCTTCACAACGCATCGCAACCCATTGTGAGCTTGTAGATCTGTTATTTTTGAAATATTTTGACAATCTTGACAATGTTGGCAAATCTTTTATGGGGATCCCTGGCACAAAATCTCAAAAGAGAAGTCTGTGGCCAAATACATAAAAATGTGGGGATGCTTGACAAACATTTTGATTAAAGCACAGTACATACATAAATCCCTTTTTGACACACTGAATTCTTGTCTTCTTAATGGAGGCGAGGAGGTTTTTCCGAACTCTTGCTGTAGCATATCTGGGGCAGCATTCTCCAGGGGCCCAGGCATTCACCCCATACACGACAAATATAATAAAGATGATCACTCAGTATCACACGTCACACTTTGACCTCAATATGCAGTAGGTCATAAGGTATTACAAGGCAATAACCACCAGATCGTTATGATCTGATGACAGTTGGTACAAAATTGCCTAGATTCAGATTTGTATTGAAGGGTAGCCCCTTGATTTTCGAGGGGTCCCATAAAAACATGAACAACAGACATAGATACATACAATACAAGTATACAGATACATTCATACACAGATGGCTTGCTCACCCTCTCCTACCCACACCACCACACCATCAGTTGTTAAACAACAGAAGAGAAAGAAGAATTTTAGCCTTAACCCTAGCGTCCCTATTCTGGACATATAATAGGCAAAAATAAGCAAACATTTGGCAAAAACAGATGAACATTTGGTGAAAATAGGTCAAACATTCGTTGAATGTGCTACTAACGTATACAACGAAGTATAGATGTTAAGGTTTAAGTGGTTACATTTCTTTCTTCTGAAGTAATTTTTTGAATTACATTTCATGTGCTTCCTCAGAAAAGACAGTTAACCAACATCTTTTGCCTCTTAGATTCAACAAGTTACTTTGTTCATTACCTGCTGATCTTGTACTATTTCTTGTTTTCACACCACAACAGTCTGAAGTCTTCTTGAAATGTAGTTATATAAACCTTCCAAAGGACTAAAAGCTGTGCATGTTTCCTCCATAACAATGCATTGTTTTATTGTGTTTTTAGGGACTTCTTAGGACCGAGTGTTTTTAGAGCATGTCAATTAAATATTTCAGTTCAATCCCAAAAAATGTTTAGGCTATTTTGTCCCAAGATGATGATGATGATAATAATAATAATAATAATGAATGCTACTAAATGTTTTTATATGTCGATTATCCATTCTAGTACACAAAGACAGACTGACTGACTTACGCATAGCATCACAGTGGTCAACATTGAGAATTAGCAGCAGTACCAGAACCAAGCAGAACTTCATGTCCTCTACAGTAAATCTGAATAGATGATGTTGCTGTCTTGAGTTCCTTATGGTTGTTGCCTCAGATATAATGGATCATCAGATTCTCACTATAAAGGTTATTGGAAATGTTAATAATTCCGATACCACAAAAAACATTGACCTAAATCCTGCCCACTCATTTAAATGCCAGCAACCAACCTAGAGTAGGCAGGCATCGATGCCAAACTGGTGACATACTGTACCGTACATTTCACACCTGATGGTGTGAAGATAGAAATTGGCCACAAAGAAATGCTCAACATTCTGTTTGCAAAATGCTTCAGATTAGTAAACAGGATATATGAGATTATAATCTCTTTAATTAAACACCTGCAACAGAAATTATGAGCCTTATTATGAAGAAACTGGTCTGGTTTGGGTCCCTTTCGATTAGAATATCAAATGATGGAAATGAAAATGTATTTATAATTATGGACCCTACTTTTAATAGCAAAAACAACAACAACAACATAAAAACAATATTACAAGTCTCATAGATGTTCATTATGGAAAAGGTCACAGCTAAAATAGGTTAATACGTTTTTATGGACATTTTTATGGATATATGTCACCATAGATACTACTAGCTATGTCAAAAACAGCTAAAAGCAGAGCTAAAGCATAGAAAATTGCTTTGTAGGTTTTAATTATTTGATTGTTATTTGTTTGGTATTTTCTTTAGTTATATGTAGGCCTGGCTGTCACAATTATTACATAATCGCCTATTCGTAATTATTTGAGATAGTCGCAATTATTTTGCATAATCGTCATAATCGTTTCAATGTTGAAAAATATTTGCCAAAAATTGTGGAAATAGCAGATCTACAAGCTCACAACGTGTCCATTTTCCACTATTTTCTTTTTTAAAGTATTAAATTATTAAATATGTCAGTCATTTCTTTATATATTTAAATTATTTGCCATATCTACCCTGTCAATATCACAGAGTAGTAGTCTACATCTGACCTCTTGAAGCAAGTGCTGGCCACGAAGTGAACTGAGATCAAAGGATAAAAAGTTTGAAAAGAGCGCTGTTGTTGCTCATTTGTTTTTATTTTTGAAGATCTGAAGAAGAGCATGGGCTCGAAATGTCATTTGTAATTGAAAAAAAGAAAGAAAAACTGAGCAACTACAGTGTGCGGCTCAACTTTTCTATCCTTTCTTATCTACCCTGTGCAGATGTTTGACAATGACATAAGAAGTGGATATTCGGCATCATTGTGTCAATAGGTGTGTGTGTGTGTGTGTGTGTGTGTGTGTGTGTGTGTGTGTGTGTGTGTGTGTGTGTGTGTGTGTGTGTGTGTGTGTGTGTGTGTGTGTGTGTGTGTGTGTGTGTGTGTGTGTGTGTGTGTGTGTGTGTGTGTGTGTGTGTGTGTGTGTGTGTGTGTGTGTGTGTGCGTGCGTGCGTGCGTGGCAAAGCTTAATATCTCAAGACAGATTTTCAGCTTGACTAAATGTAATGTACAGTATGTACATGTATAGTATGACCATTATATTCCTGCACAATCTACTCTACTATGTTACATGTGCAGTTAATACACATACAACAATTTGCTTTGTAGTGATACAATATGTGTATTTAAATGTTGGGGAAAACATTTTCAATCATGACATGACATTTTCTGGATTTGATCAATTAGCTTTTTTTATTACACAAAATAGATTGTTAATAGAATAAACAAATTCACAATAAGGGTATCTGTAACATGTGGAAAGCAATGTCAAGAATGACTGCTGGCCAAGAGGAGGTTATAATTGAGCCTTCACAGTAAATAAGGTGAACGTTGTTCAAGGATGCCCACCGCTGGATTCAGTGGGAGTGAACTGTTTGAATGTTTTCATGGCCCATGGAAAGGTCTGGCGGTAGCAGATTTCCCTCCTTCTGATTGTTTGGAATCTGCATGGATACAATGAAAAAAGGATGAATATTTATCATACGTAACATATTAACACTCATTATGGTTTGATTGGGAGGGCTCAGATTTTCTCGCTAAATTGTACCTGCAAAATATCTGGTTATTTACAATCTCAGAAACACCAACAGCTGAAAGTAGTGATAATGCTGTCAGAACGGAATGAAGCCCAAACTTACATGAAGCCCTTTTCTGTGCAACCACGGTGGGTTGCTTTGACAGAGACTATGTTTTTTCTTGGTAATGCCTTAAGAGCGAATGCCTTCAAGCAGCAGCTTACAGGTGATGTGCTGGATTGAATTGCATGAGCTGTGGGGAAGATAAACAGGGTGAGTAACTATGGCAACAGTCGACTGGTTTTCAAAACGTTTTGTCCCTAAGACACACCACTGGGCAATTCAAAATCTCGAGGCACAGCTCACAACACATCTTGATGCAACACATTGTAAGCTTGTACATTAGATCTGCTATTTTCGAAAATGTGTGAAATTAAAAAAGCGAAAATTCATAAATAAATACATATGCCAAATACGTATGCCAGATTTAAAGTATTTTTTCTTGGGTATAGCATTTGCCTCTGTAATGGGAGTGAGCACAATGTATTACTATAGTAAATTAAAAAAATAGTCATAACTTTTTGTATAGTTTATATATTGCATAATAATCCCAAGGCGCACTTGAGCTGTGGCGCACACTGTTTGATTACCACTGATCTAGGTACAGACTCATTGTTTTCAAAGCTACTTTTTTCGCTCTCTGCTCACAAATAATAAACACAAACACTTACGAATAGGGGTGCAACAGTCAATCAAACTAATTCATTTAACCGATTATTTGAAATAATCTTTTTTAATAAAATAACCAATTTTGGAGGAAATCTTTTTAGTTTCTTTTCTTTTCCTTAAAAAATTAAAAATGAAATAGCAGATCTACAAGCCCACATTGTAGCAATGCAACACATTGTGATCTTTTTATATGTTGTACAACAAAGTACAACATAAGGTTTAAGTGGTTAATCAGATGAATCGATTTAGTCGATTATAAAAAAAATATTTGAATTATTCTGCAGTGATTCATTCACACTTCTCTATTATTCGAGTAATCAAAAAAGGAATCAATAGAACAATTGCTAGGAAAAGAATCGATAATTGCAGCCGTATATTATATTTTTCAGATTTCCATTCAAACTGAACATAAAACACTTACGAACAGCATCAGAGTGATGGAGAGACAGTAGCAGCAGAGCTATACACACAGTCTTCATGGTTCTTTGTTACTCGTCGTGGTTGTCTGCTGTCTCTGTTGTTTGTAGAATCTCTTCTGGCTATGGAGTGTCTAACTGCATCTGCATCTTATAAAGCAGCAAATGTGGAACTCTGATGCAGATGATATCACCATTTCCATGAAGATGAATAATAAGATAACATAAGATAAGAGTCACCACAGTAGAAATTCCCCTCACCTCCTTAACTTGCCATTATTCAAAGGGGTGTCACCTGATCAGGGGAAGCAAGCTAATATGACAAATCACTATTGTTTTCAAAATTAAATCGTGTCAACAACCCACTGCAAGTGCATCTCTAGATACTGTAGTGAAAAGGTCATCATAGTTTTAGAAACAACATAACAGACATGATCACAAAGCCATTGTGGTATGTAGTGTATGGAATTGAATATAAAATACTTTTATTAAACCCTAATACTTAGTAAACTATTAGCAGACTGGGGTCAGCTCTGTTCTCTCTCCGAGAGTTATTACGAATCAATACATATTTAAAAGACACTCTACTCAGGTGACATGGGGTGGCAGTGGCTCAGGGGTAGAGTGCCGGTAGTTCGATGCCGGGCTCCGCCAGAGTTAGTGTCAAAGTGTCATTGAGCAAGACGCTGAACCCCTAATTGCTCCTGATGAGCAGGTTGGTGCCTTGCATGGTTTCCTCCGCCAGAATGGGTGTGTGAATGGGTGAATGTAATGCACAATCTATGTAAAGCGCTTTGGATAAAAGCGGTATATAAATGCACCATTTACATAAAAATGAAAAACTAAATTACACTGCACTGTGTGAAAGTGAGATACCATTAAGGAGGGAGGACCATTAAGACTTTTCCAGCTACTTTCCCGACTACTTCACAGAGCTTGTAGATCTACTATTTTCTGTGAATGTTTCCCCCAGAATAGGGATGCTAGGGTTCAAGTGGTCTTGGTAGGTTGCTTGCTGCATGCACACGTGAAACTGTCTTATATGTTTAGTAAAGATTTAACAGAAATAATTGAACAAAACAGAGGAATTAAAGATGATCAAGAATAGTTTGAAGAGTCTTGCATTAAATGACATGAACTACAGTACTATGACAGCATAATGTTATTATTGATTCTAAATTGAATTTTAATACACACATTAATCATGTTACCAAGATTGCTTTCTTTCATCTTAGTAATATTGCGCGAATCAGAGCCTATCTGTCGCTGGACGATACAAAAACGTTGATCCACGCTTTTGTTTTCTCTTGGCTTGATTACTGCAATGCACTTTACTCTGGCCTGCCAAAGAAAACAACTGACAGATTACAACTTGTTCAGATTGCGGCAGCCAGAGTTTTAACTGATAAAGAAAAACATCACATGGATGCAACTGGGACGTATCATCAGTGTTGTAGCCTGAGGTCATAGGGTGTTTCGGGTCTCGCAACATACAACATACACCCTCGCCCAGGTGACCCAGCCAGGGTTGATCAAGCCCCGACTTACGTCCCAGTAGCACCCACGGTCAGTCCTATAGGGCAAGACAGGGCAGTCCGCTTCTCCGGAAGTACTCTGCCGGGACTCGGGGAGGCTCTGGCACGTGGAGGGACTAGGCTCTGTGGGTTGTCTCCTGGCCGGGCTCCTCCTTCGTCTCACCAGGTCCAGGACCTGAGCGCTGTGCCAGATCCGGTGCACCGCCCCGATCCAAACATTTCCTTCTGGCGTGATGGTTCCTTGGGCCGATACCACTAGATTGGGCCGTCTAATGGTATTAGCTCCGCTTGCGGTACGCTGGAATGGCCCTCCTAAAGGCCTCACCGCGGGTATGTTGGGCTTCTTCCTCACGGAAGACACAGCATGGGGCGCTAACCCATACTGCTCCCGGGATGCCGTCTACATTCCGGCTGTCAACAGTCTCTCCTGTGGTCACCAAACTATTCCTGGTTGTCACGTAGTCTATAAATTCCTATGAGCCACTATAAATAGAATAACTGATAAAGAAAAACATCACATGGATGCAACTGGGACGTATCATCAGTGTTGTAGCCTGGGGTCATAGGGTGTTTCGGGTCTCGCAACATACAACATACACCCTCGCCCAGGTGACCCAGCCAGGGTTGATCAAGCCCCGACTTACGTCCCAGTAGCACCCACGGTCAGTCCTATAGGGCAAGACAGGGCAGTCCGCTTCTCCGGAAGTACTCTGCCGGGACTCGGGGAGGCTCTGGCACGTGGAGGGACTAGGCTCTGTGGGTTGTCTCCTGGCCGGGCTCCTCCTTCGTCTCACCAGGTCCAAGACCTGAGCGCTGTGCCAGATCCGGTGCACCGCCCCGATCCAAACATTTCCTTCTGGCGTGATGGTTCCTTGGGCCGATACCACTAGATTGGGCCGTCTAATGGTATTAGCTCCGCTTGCGGTACGCTGGAATGGCCCTCCTAAAGGCCTCACCGCGGGTATGTTGGGCTTCTTCCTCACGGAAGACACAGCATGGGGCGCTAACCCATACTGCTCCCGGGATGCCGTCTACATTCCGGCTGTCAACAGTCTCTCCTGTGGTCACCAAACTATTCCTGGTTGTCACGTAGTCTATAAATTCCTATGAGCCACTATAAATAGAATAACTGATAAAGAAAAACATCACATGGATGCAACTGGGACGTATCATCAGTGTTGTAGCCTGGGGTCATAGGGTGTTTCGGGTCTCGCAACATACAACATACACCCTCGCCCAGGTGACCCAGCCAGGGTTGATCAAGCCCCGACTTACGTCCCAGTAGCACCCACGGTCAGTCCTATAGGGCAAGACAGGGCAGTCTGCTTCTCCGGAAGTACTCTGCCGGGACTCGGGGAGGCTCTGGCACGTGGAGGGGCTAGGCTCTGTGGGTTGTCTCCTGGCCGAGAGAACATATTACTCCAGTTCTAGCTTCACTACACTGGCTCCCGGTTGTTTTTAGGATTGATTTTAAAATTATTTTACTAGTTTATAAAGCTCTAAATGGTCTGGCACCTTCCTTCAAGTGCTGACCTGCTAGAGGTGCCTACAATGACTTATCATTACACCTAAGACAGGCACCCTCTATGGATAGCTTTAAAACACAGCTCAAGACCTACTTTTTCACTCTTGCTTTTAGCAGATGTTTTGGGTGATTTTTAAATCTCTGTGTTGTTGTACATATCCTCACTGTATTGCCCTTTGCTATTATTTTGATGTGTTTTATGCTTCTGCTTTTCTTATTTGCTTTATTGTTGAATTATTTGTAACTGTAATTGTATTCTTGCTCTGTAAAGCACTTTGAGCTGCATGTCATGTCAGGTGTTATATAAATAAAGTTTATTATTATTATTATTATTATTTTTAATGCTCAAGGTGTTTATTGTATAAACATGCAATACCGTTTATAGCAGCATTGTGGGGAGAGAAGCTTCTCAATGACTGACGACAATTACTGATTTTGTTCATATGTGTTAGTATTACATCCGATACTGTGTTATGTCCTAATAAGAACATGGTACATACACCACCATACATATTGATCATCCACAGTATTCAGTATTAAACTGCACTAATATTTATTAATTAACAGACGCGTGTCTGTTAATTAATAAATACATCATACATCATACATTTGGCAGTGGTGTGTGGTATGTATTAAAAGCATCTTATAGCCTACCCAGACCCACATATCACATTAAGACAGCCATGATATCGTCGGGTGGAGATCTTGCATGTCCAAAACATTCCCTTTTGAAATAGTGAAAATAGCTGATCTACAAGATCTACAAGATCGACCCGTTGTGAGCTTGTAGATCGGCTATTTTCACTACTTTTGTGCGAGGGCATTCATTTATGGAAAAAACATAAAAAGTTGAAATATGGAGATAAGAGGTTTCTGCCTGACAGCAACGATATGATATTGACATTTGGACACATCATTCAACTGTGATGAATGATGATATAAATAATATCCCCAGGCTATTTTAGAACCCATACAGCCCCCCCACACACACACACACACACACACACACACACACACACACACAGATTGTAGACGCTCAAGCATGTACATAATGTATATGCAACACGTTCCGTGAATCATTTCCTCTATGCATAGCCTACTTCATCTGCGGAGACAGAACCTATTTTGTGAGTGATCAACAATGATCTTTATCAGATCTTATCACTGTTTTCACACAGATACACACTGGGGTGGAGTTACCACCCTTATTGTAGCAACCTAATTAGATTTCCATGCATGCATTTGCAACCTATTTTTCTCAGACCCACACATTTCCCCATGATCATAAGCTTATGACCGTGTTCTCACTACAAAAATAGCATAACTTGATGGAATGGCAATACAATGGGAGAGACCGATATGATTAACATTCAGAACAGAATGATTTAATGTATCTTTGATCTCTAGCTGTATTATACTAGAACAGAATCAGGTTTTGTTGTCAAGTCTTAGTTTTTAATACAGTTCATTTTCAAATTAATAAGAAATGGAAAATATAGCTGCAAGCAGCGATAATACGGGGCCAGTGAATAGAGAGAGAGAGAGACATGGAAACGGAATAGATTGAAGAGAGAGAGAGTGACATGGAAACAATAGATTGATGAGAGAGAGAGATGGAAACATAATGGTTTGATTGGACATCTCAACCTACTGCCATTAACAGGATTCGAACTCTCAACCTTCAGACTAATAGGCTGCAACACTACCTATAGTGCTATAGCTTTGTCCAGGCTGATATTGTCTGTTGAAGATCATAAACTCTTGCCTTCTTTCATGAACCAAGCCCCTGTTTCACTAACACTAAGATCACTCGTTCACAAGCCATTTACCAATGAAGAAATTGTACATCTCCTCAGAACCAAAACTAATGAAAGTAGCCGATCTACAAGCTCACAAACCATGAAAAGTTGTGAGATTGTAGATCAGCTATTTTCAGAATGAAGTATGTCATACGTAAAAAACGTACTCTCAAATAAGCATTTCAGGTTATCTTTACCATTTGCACATGTATTCATTGATACAGTCATGTTGTTTGCAATTCAACTTAAATTAAGTCTACATCAAGTGAGGCTTGAACTGGCGACCTTGAGATTGTGAGGCATTCATTTAAGGGAGACGCCATTGGCCCAACAGACAAGTAACTGTGAAAAAGGAGATCACACAGATGATACAGTTTCACGCAAATAGCTGAAAAATCCTGGGTTTAAGTGTTTTTCAAACTGCTCAAAATTGCGGACAATCTAAGGGCGGAGCTTAATGGTCAAATCGATACGTGTGTTCCTCATGAGTCAAGGCACATGTGTAAGCAAGTTTCACGACTTTCGGCCAAACGAGGCATGACTTATGCCTGTTTAAAGTCCGCATTTTCAAAAAATTGCTATAGCGCCCCCTTTTGGCCAATTGGAGTAAGATTGGTTTCAGTGATATTTGGAATGACCCTGTACATTTCTGCAAAGTTTCAAAGAAATGTGAGTCTGCATGTATGTTTTAGGCACAGATGAATCATTTTCATAAAACTGTAATAGTTAAAATCTATCTCCTCCTGGGATTTTTGAGCAATCTGCACGAAACGTTTACCACTTCAACTTTGGACCTCTGCCTACAAAAATTTCCAACGGATTTTCCATAAGTGAAAAAATGCAGAAGTTAGGAGCCAATGACTGTTTTTCATATAATTCAAAATGGTGGGAGATCTAAAGGTCAGAGGTCAAAAGTCAGACCACGAAAGTTGTCGGGCATGAAGAGACGCATGTGTGTATCGAAGTTTCATGGTTGTAGGTCAAACAGGGCATGAGTTGTACCTGTTCAAAGTTGGCACTTTCAATTGAGTGCTATAGCGCCACCCTTTGACGAATGAGTGTGAGAATTATTTCTTGGTAGTTTTTCATGAGCATCTACCATATGGCCGAGTTTCGTAAAAAGCGCATGCACAGTTAAGCCAGAACTGGCAAAAACAAGTATTTTTCAAACTGCTCAAAATTGCGGAAAATCTAAGGGCGGAGCTTAATGGTCAAATCGATACGTGTGTTCCTCATGAGTCAAGGCACATGTGTAAGCAAGTTTCACGACTTTCGGCCAAACGAGGCATGACTTATGCCTGTTTAAAGTCTGCCTTTTCAAAAAAATGCTATAGCGCCCCCTTTTGGCCAATTGGAGTAAGATTGGTTTCAGTGATATTTGGAATGACCCTGTACATTTCTGCAAAGTTTCAAAGAAATGTGAGTCTGCATGTATGTTTTAGGCACAGATGAATAATTTTCTTTAAACTGTAATAGTTAAAATCTATCTCCTCCTGGGATTTTGGAGCAATCTGCACGAAACGTTTAGCACTTGAACCTTGGACCACTGCCTACAAAAATTTCCAACGGATTTTCCATAAGTGAAAAAATGCAGAAGTTAGGAGCCAATGACTGTTTTTCATATAATTCAAAATGGTGGGAGATCTAAAGGTCAGAGGTCAAAAGTCAGAGGGTGAAAGTTGTTCAGCATGAGGAGACGCATATGTGTATCCAAGTTTCATGGCATGAGTTGTACCTGGTCAAAGTTGGCATTTTCAATTGAGTGCTATAGCGCCACCTTTGGACGAAAGATTGTGAGAATTATTTTTTGATCGTTTTTCATGACCATCTACCATATGGCCGAGTTTCGTAAAAAGCGACAGCGCGGTTCAGCCAGAACTGCGAAAAGTGGCAGAAGAAGAAGAAGAAGAAGAAGAAGTGACAGAATACTGCCAATAACAATACGTGTACAGAGCAGAGCTCTGTCCCCGTAATAATAACAGAAAGTGGTTTACATCAATAATGTACTGAAAATTCCAATCTGTTATCTGTGCCATGCCGGGGCTAGGATTATGTTTTTGCCCCCGTTCGTCCGTCCGTCCGTCCGTCCGTGTACAGCTAATCTCAGGTACCCCTGTAATTATTGGCATGAAACTTTGTACATACACTCCTAGTATGCAAAGTTTTCATATCAGCCTCATGCTGGCACTATAACAGGCTGCTTCACGTTTTGACCTATAACTCTTGGACCGTAGGTCGTACGATAAAAAAAAAATGTGTATGGATCATAATGAAACTCCACATATACGCCACGCCCATTTACGCCTGACAAGACTTTCCACCATTTTGCATTTTCTTCAAAACACACCTTTTGCTACTATTCCTACAGATTTTGTCCAAAACTCACACAAATCGGTACACTTTATCTCGAGTTATCTGGAGTCATGCGGTCAAGATGTATCAGTCCGAGTTTTCAGATTCCATTCCGATTGGCTACGATTGCCTTCCAATGTTTGCGGGAGGGGCAGTCTTGCCATAAATCAGGTCAGTTCCTAAATCTAGAACACTATCATAGCAATACAAATTAAGCAACTCACTTCAAAGGAATGGCGCGCTGGACTCAAAACGTCTTGAGATTTAACTGGTGCAGATTCTTGACAATGTTCCGTACACAACAAAAGAAACAGCCGCACTCACAAATATAAATTGTTGACTGCTGCGGAATAATAAAAACGTTCAATTTGTATTTGTGAGTGCGGATGACAATAAAGCGAGCTTTAACCACATGAACCCTCGCATCCCTTTTCTGGGCATAATATTTTAGACATAATTTTTAATGCCAATCTATAATCCCACAACGGGTTGCAACGTATTGTGAGCTTATAGATCCGCTATTTTTGGTAAAGGGATTTGGTGAACAGACCCCTGGGGGACTCTGGTCAACGAAGTATATTAGGGTTTAATTGGTTAAACTAGAAAGTGGCGTTCAGTGGAGCCCACATCTGTCAGGAGTTCCACACGGCTCCAGACTGGACTCCAAGTATGAGACATGAGGGACGGTGGTTCTGTTTCGCCCTCCCAGTGAGATTTCTCAGTCAGGTGAAAGGAAGTAGCTGGCAGTGTCATGTGTATCAGAAGAGACCAACCACCAGTATGGGCCATCAGTGGCAAGGGACGACAGTACAAGGGGGTGGATATGGTATGGAATTGGCATATAACACCTAAATTGGCAGAAAAGGGTAAATTAATTGGAAAACACTTAGTCGGGTACTCTTCCTGGAGTAGGCTCAATCTCTTGACTGTCTGACGTAAAATGCTCCATGTACAAATCATCCATTCCAGAACTGTCCTACGTTGGTAGATTATTTTGGTAGACGATGCAAAAGATGTAAAAACAAGACCAAGAGACCTGGTTCTGCCAGACCCAGAATAAATTCGCTTGTATGCCCATGTATGGACGAAAGGGGGACGAAATTCAGAGGTCCCTTTTATGCCCATGTATGGACGAAAGGGGGACGAAAAAAAGACAGACTTTTATGCCCATGTATGGACGAAAGGGGGACAAAGCCTCATGTAGGCCGACCCCTTGGGTCTGGCAAAAATGTATTAAAGAAAGCCCAGGATATTCTCAAAGCTTTCTTCTAGGTGAGAGTATGACAGAGCTGGAAAAAATTGTGAGCCCACCAAAACAAAAAGCTCACTCAGGTAGTGCGGGGGTAAAGTTCTTGCTCACCAGGCTAGGGGTTTCAATTGTCTGCGGTATACAAAAACAATTGGCCATGTTCAGTGTGTATCTCAGCATAGTTAGTACGTCCTCCCGCTCCAGGTGGAAAGGAGTGAACAATAAGTGTTGTCTGTTCTCCTTTCCCTAAGAACAACTGTAGGAGTTCAGTGGTGGACTGGAATACATAGGGAATCAGGAATTAGCAGAATGACTAAATTGGGAGAAAAAAATAATAATTAAGAAATGAAAGAAATAATTAAAATATGCGAGGGGATGGAGCTGGTGGTCATCACACGTTACTTGGTCCATCTGCACCTCCAGCTGGAAGGTGTCGGGCCAGTTCTGAGGGTTGACAGCCAGCATGTCCTGGAGAATCTGCTGCACTCTCTCTGACATGGAGCTTCCTGGTCTTCTGAGAGGATGTGGAGAACTTTCTGAGAGGATGTGAAGAACTGTTTTGGGCTTCTCGAGCAGTACCTCCTCCCCGACAGACACAATCTCTGTTCCGTCATATAGTACTGTAGGTGACGAGTTTGCGCTTGGACTTCGCGTCAATGAGCATGATTTGTTAAATCATAGCCCAGATGATGGTTCCCAGGGCAAACATGTCAGTCCACACCTCGGATGCCATGTAGAAGTTTGATGTGCATCAATTTGATTTATTGTGTCATTCATTTCTGATGATTGCACAATATTAAATTTCCCAGTCCAATACCCTAATGAGCATTTTGTTCAGCTTTCTTTATACGTCTCTTTTTCTTCTTTTCCGCTATTTTGAAGTATAGGGTTATGGAGACAAGCATAGCACAGAATTCCACTGCAACGATGACCAGGGCCACAAATGCAATTAAATTAATGTTACTTTCAATTAGTGCTTTTAACCTTGGGAGGCAGCCAGTTAACGTATCCTTCGCAACTTCCGCAAGTGTCTCGTCACATATGTTCTCATGTTGATTGTCACATTTGTCCTCACTGTCAACTTTTGGAAAGCAACACCGACATGGGAACGACGAGGTGAGGTTGTAAAATCGAGAACCAATGAAGTCTCTGTAGTCGTTGACTGCACAGCAATGTAGCCTACCCATAGTCTCGTCCCACAGATTTGTGAGAGCGTCCTTGTCGATGTCTCCATAGAGATGTTTTAAGTTTGCCAAAGCTTTGTTGCTCACCTGGGTTAGGAGGTTTTCCGTCACTGAATTGAACCCCAGCATTACTGCCACAGCGCCCTGCGCTAGTAAAAACACCAACACTATGACAAAGTACCAGAGCAGCATACGCTTGCTTTCCTTCTTAGCCCCGCTATATCCCAGATGACCAATTATGAAAAGGATCCCACCCACCCCCATCAGCAGGTAACCCACATTCATTAGCAGCTTGACTTCCCCAGGCGCGCCCACGATTTGATCAAGAATGCTCAGGAAGGAGCCTCCATCGAAGCTGATCCAGATACCCGCAAACAGGCTGGCAACCCCTGCCAAACAGATAATGCCATTAAAAACTAACATAGAGTATTTGAGGAAGGATCCAAGGAGTCTCATCTTGTTGCGTCTTTCTAATCTCTATGGAGTAATGTTGCGTGGGTTCTCCTATTAACCTCTAGTGAATCTTATGTATTAAACCTATATCACAGATACATTCTCTGACTATTGAATGGATGAGCCTTATAACTATAATTTGGGGTTTAGTGTGACGTCACTAGCATTCCCCAATATGGTGTCAGGCCTGGTTAGGAGGAGTTATGAGAAGAAAGAAAGGTACTAGTAAATGAAGAATAAAGAATAGTGACAAGCATAGTGACTATAACACGATTCATGCATGCTGCGTTTTGCATGGTAATTATTAGTTATTAAACATGACATTCCTGAATTAAGGCTTTAACTTTAGAAAAGGACATTCGTAACAGAGCTTTAAAGAACTGGGTGGGGAGGCTCAGGAAAGACACTAAGTTACAAAAAGTTGACATTTTCTCCACATTAAATTAAAACAGTAACAATTTAGGCATCACAATAGATGAGTTATGGTCTCCTCTACAAGTTACCATTACAATTTTTGATCCAGTAGACATCAAATAAATACATACACAGGCTACAGCACACAAAGTAAATAGCACTACAAAAAGAGTTTACTGCAATCTCAATTAGATATGGCATAGACAGAGGGAGGACCAACATTCTAATTAATCAGTGGGTTTTAAAGTTACATGATGAAATAAATAAGTAGCTAAACATGATCAGTAAGAATCTAAACATTACGTGCATGTAATAAAAAACACTTGCCATGGAGCGAGCAGAGTGCAGCCACCTTTGCAGGAAGCTGCCTCGCTTTCTCTTGCCACCGGTCACATTGGATCCTACTCTGCTTGCTCCATGCTTGCTCCATGATCTGTCTCTGAACCAAAACTCACTGGTTTTAATGAACACTGGGACCACACCTGCAATCAATAACACAAGCATTTAGTCGGTTGGTGTCACAGACATACCCACACATAGACACCAGTTGGAATAAAATACAGTAGGCCACATGACACATAAAACTCCACACATAGATATATCTTCATAGAGATTTCTATATGTAGCCTACATAGTTTTTTTCTGTTCATTCAACATGAGCAAAAACCTTTCCCCAATTGGGAAGTGGTAGCTACAATTGTAAGCTGCAGTTGTCAAATGTGCTTTAAACAAAATATGTGAATAAATTGCTATGATGGAGAACTGTCTTTAATAACTTGAAAACATCTTTACTTCAGTGAGTAGTTAAAGTAAGCCCAGTCACTAAAGTCAAGAATCAAGACGTTTTATTTGTCACTAGGCCTACTTATGCAGTTACAAGCAAAAAACTAATATCCATGAGTGTCCAGCAATTATTAAATATTATGATACTTGACCTTATAAGTAATTATAAAATGATTTATGTGTTATGATTATTGTTATGAAGAATTATGATTTATGAGTTCTTATAACTAGTGTAATATATAATGTCTTATAAGTATGTTTATTTAATGCATTATAGACATGGGATGCATAAACTAAGATTTAAAAACGAAATGGAAGAAGCCTTTCAGCAGTAGCAACATCAGTGCTATGGCAATAAAACCTGTGGTGCAAGAGCTGTGGTGTGGTTTTCAACTTGAAAAAGACCGAAAGGGTCGAAACGTCGTTTCATGAGCTGTTATGTTTGAATAAACCCTGGAGCACAAAAGTGAGTTGCGAGCCTCATCTCTTTCTTGCATTGTTACTGTTTCTACAGTTAAAGCTCAGCACCAAAAGTACGGAGGATGTGCGTTATTTGTTTTTTCTGAATAAAACCTGTGGTAACATCACCATATCATGTGCAATATAAATATAACATCAATGTGCAAAACATCAATATGTATTATGCACAAAAGGCACGGCCATCTGCAATGTACTTTACATTATATCCAACCATTTTCCAAAGCATACATTTATTCTTTCTTTTTTTTTTACATTTTGGAAAAAACTGTGCTGGTGCCCAGAAATACCTGGTGCCCACTGGACCTGTATCCATCTGCAACATCAAAGTAACATTAAGAAGAGAAATGTGCAAAGATTAGGCCTGAAGATGTGTACTGATTGATTGATTGAATATTTTATTAGGCAAAAAATGTAAACAGCACAACTACATTTATAATACTTGTCTAAAAGTCTAAAAGGTCCGTCCAAAAAGGCCTTGATACCTTGTACAGTATACATTGTGCACTGTAGTGTTGCACAATCTATTACAGGAATGTCTATAGTTCTTATAGTCCCAACCCTGCTTTATTTTGTTCTGATTTGTATTTTATTTTTTTATTTTGCCTGTCAGCACAATATCAGTCACCAGAACCAAGGAGGATGTGTGTGTTTTTGCAGTGAGTCTGTTAAACTTTTTGGAAGGTGGCATGTCTGAATAAATGAATATCAAATATATAAATATTGAATCAAGCAACTTAAAAAAATGTCTGGGGTGCACACAAAAGCCAGAGTAGAACATTTAAATGACCCCCAGTGTTTAAAAGTGAAATACCGATTTAAGAGGTTTAATACAAAAAAAGTTTTTTTTTATTTTTTGTATCTAAATCTGCACAGTAATTGTAGTGGAATAAAAAGTTGCAACAATATTCTACTCATAGATTCTACTCCACTTGAAGTGGACTTATTCCAGGAAGTGGACTTATTCCAGGAAGAATAAATTATTCTGATTGATTGATTGATTGATTGATGTACTTTATTTAGTAAGACATGAGAACATCAGTACATGGAAGTACAAATTCACAATACAAGGTCTACTAAACTGGAAGACTCATTAAGCACTGAGCTTGTTTAAGATAGATGAGATACACACTACGTCAGAATGTCATACAATCAGCTTACAGGTTACTGGTATGAAGAGTGAAAAAAATGTACAAGAGAAGAAAAATAAAAAAAATGGGGGGGGGGGGGGGGGTAGGGGGGTAGGTTAAGACAGGGGCCATTTTCGAATTGCAGCCTCCTGAAGGTGTATCTTTAGGGCAGTTTTGAAAGTGAGTAGGGCTTTACACTCCTTTACTCCTTTTGGTAGGGCATTCCACATTTTTGATGAATAGCATGAGAACGAGTTCATTCCCTTTGTTGAACTTGAGCCAAATCTGGGTTGAACATGATTCGTGGAGCTGCATCAGCCAATGCTGATCCTTACAAAAGCCTAAATCCTTGCAATCATAGAGTTATAATATTAATACCTAGGTATTAGTCCTAACAATGGATCTGGTCCTAACTATATTTATAGTTTGCAACAGGGAACCTTTGAGCAAGACAGAACTCCCGTGCTTTTGATTGTCCCAAGCGTATGCGTATACGTTTTGAAATTGACCGATATCTGGTCAATTTCAAAACGTTGCGCGTTGTTCTAATAACCACGGTCAAAATGATCTCACTTCCGGCTTTGCACCCAATACAGATCTGGAGTCAGATTTCAAGGCCACTCAGACACAGACTGTACCTCTTCGGGAGAGCATAAGATCTGATCCGAGATCAGAAGTGGCTGGTAGCTGCCGTACACTAGCATCAGTGCCGGCGTTGCCATGTCCGCCTATTATAAGCGACTTTGGGCTTATTTGTCTGTGAAGTTGCTTGTAAATATTGGTAGTTTTGCGGGTTGCAGTTTATTTGGGCTTGTTTCTAGTAGAGTGTAGCTGCTTATTTGAGCTTGCTTCACAATTTTTAAATAGTTTTAAAAAGTGGTTCTCAAATATTTTCATGTCATCATGGTCATGGACCCGGACCCCCAAATGAATATGTATTTGTCCCTAATCCCCATCGGAAAATGTGTTGTGGGAGCCCCGCATATCAGATTTGCCAATTGTGTTGTTAAGTTTCAAAAATCTTAAATATTCCATATTTTATTTCAAGATTCTTTTTTGAAAATAGCCGATCTACAAGCTTGAGCTTATAGATCGGCTATTTTCAATGCTTTTTAAGAAACTTTAAAGGGGCTACACCATGAATTAGAAAAAAATATATTATATATAAATATTGCCCCCTAATACGTTTTAAACAGGTTGTAAGCCTAAAAAACATCCAGATATTTTTTCTCACAATCTGACTGTCTGTCATTCCAAGCTTTTTCAGCTGCAATACCAAAACGTCCTATTGGGCAGGGGGGAGCTACTGAGCAATTCTGTCTGTCCATCATCAATGCAAAATCAGGGCAAGTGACATCACTTGCCCTGCCATTCTGAAATGGCCTGTTCAGACACGCCCATTCAGGAAATCCATGAAATGAGCATGAATGACTGAATGTTAAAACAAAATATTTTTTGGGGTACAAGAGACACTGGGGAGCCCAAAAAATACTAAAAACCTAAAAAAAAATGAAATTCATGGTGTAGCCCCTTTAAGTGCTCATAATAAAAGTGCTAGTTGCTTGTTTTCCTAGACCTGGTTTCTTATTTGTCTCACACAATCTGGCAACACTGCACAATGCACGTCAGAACCTAACTCTAGTCAGAAGACCCGCTGAAATTCAAAGTTTGAAGGAGGAGAGCAGGAGACTCGAGTCGATAAAGGCTTTATTGTTTTGAGTTGTTTAGTTTTCTTCTGGTGTTCGCTATTTATTTAGCAGTTAATGACGTTAGTTAGTGCTAACTACAGTTTGCTACCATACTTTTACTAAGACGCCAATTCAGGTAAGACTTCTTTCTTATCTCGCTATTTTAGCTATGGCGTAATAATGTAACGTTAGCACGGTCTCTCACCAGCATTAAGCTGGTTATAAAACAAGTAACGTGACGTTAACGCAAGCGAAAGTTACTGTTAACTTAGCCCTGAAACATGACTGTCATATCATGACTGTCATAGATTAACTTCAACCTGGTGTTTGATATTTCTCCATTTACGGCTCGAACATGTGATCCATGGCTACTGTTAACTAGGCCACAGTTTAAACATGGATCGTATTTAGTGGCATTAATGTAGGTAACGTTAGCTAATCCACAAGCTAATGGAGCCTTAGACGGAGTTATAATAATAAGAGTGAAACTAGTTATGTTTATTGTTAAAATCGGAGTTGATTTTTATCTAGAGTAACGTTCATTCTGAATTTGTATATTAAATCACTGCAGTGATTAAGGCATTGTCGTGGTTCACGTTACTGGTTTGACTTTGGGACAATCCTAGCCTTGGATCAAGACGGTCAATCCCTGTCTGTGTTGTGCTACTGTAGCCTGCCTACCTGCCCAACCTGTTTTGTTGTAGTAAGACTAACTAACTAACCTACAGTGTTCAACAGGTTGTCACCGATTTGCTCACCTAGTAATTACATATTAGGTCTTTCATGTCACTTGTGTTTCTCTGTTTGCAGAGCAACATGGAATCTGGAGAAGAAAACACTGCTGCTACCTCAAAAAGACCAAGAGCTCCTCTGTCTCCTGAGGACAATGTTCTCTTGCCATCAGGTGTGTGTGTGTGTGTGTACGTCACTATGGTGTACGTACTCAAACAAGTGTGAAGGAATAATGTTCATATCTAGCAATTACTTGGTTGTCTCTCATAGATAGATTGATCAGATAGACCTTTATTGATCCTGCAGTGGGAGGGGAAATTCTGTTGCCATGTCTCCCAAGTCCCATCGCAGGCCTTAAATGTTTTATCTCCCTCCATGTGTATTAGAAATGCATGATGGCCAGAAGCGCCGGCGCCTGGAGAGTGCTGGCCAGGAAAACCGCAGTCCTAAACCTTCATCCCCAGGACGTAGAGCTGAGCTGGATGTAAAGCCAGACACACCGGCCATCACCTCAGTCAGGTCCCGACTACAGCAGCTCTCACAGACACGGCCAGGTGAGAAAGGTGTCACTCCTGAACCTGACTGGGAAAAAAATAGAATTCATTGTGCCCTAGAGCACATTTAGCACATTTAGTAATTTCCGGAACTCATATCGCTGCTGTAAAAGTCGAAACCGTTCCCTTTAAATTATTTTTGTAGTGAAAATAGACGATCTACAAGCTGTGCTATTTTCACTACTTTTGTGTGACACTCTTGCATGATGAAATAGGGCATCAATTTACAAAAACAAAACATACAAAGTTGAAATATTATTGAGATGATGTTAAGTTTAAAATAATCTTGAAATCTTGGCCATTCTTGAAAATGATCAAAATAACTACTCAGATCAGTGGTTACAGGTACATTCATATCAATCTCTTTATTCGCAGCATTCATAGGTTGTTGGTGCAGTTACAACAACACGTAGAATGTAGGTCATGAACAAGATGCAGCACACTGAAACTAGTAGCTGCAAATAGAAATGGCAACAGTAGTACTGAATTACTGTAATAATGCTAGTTGTTAATTGGCTCATTGTACATTCTTGGCCAATGTATGTACTGTAGATAGGCCTTTGCACTGTATCCTTATGTGCTGCTATTAGGTGTCGGCTCTCTCGCCTGTATGAGTTTTGTAAATTTCTCTAGTTAACCCGATTCCCCTGGCACATTCTGTAGTATAATGTGACCCAAGTTTCAGTTTGGTTTCTCGAGCCTTATTTGTGCCTCTGCGACAGACAAAGTTTAGCGTGGCACTTTGTCGCTGAATCATAAATCAGGCTTCTGTTTGCTTGTAATTTTTGGCAGATGTAGGTGGCATCTATGGTTTTGGCTCTTTTCAAAGGTTTTAGGGGCTCTGGCTAGTTGCCTTGCAATTAACATATGTTCATTTTTGATAAATTGTACTAAAAGGAGATCAATTACTGACATCCATGTGTTGTCTAACAAAACATCTGGGTTTATTGTTGATGATGGCAAACTAGAGGCCTGGCATGGTCCACAGTTTAACCAGGGAAGGGATTACAAAATAAAATATTATCATTTCAGGAAATGTCTTTGTCTTGGGCTTTTGTGATATTGTGGTTGATTGCCACACATACATCTTGGCATGGTGCTATTAACAAGTGTCTTATGCCTCTATAGTCACTTTCACACATGCACTCACTATATTATGGACGTTTTCCAGACTTTAAACAGAGCGGCTATATGTATGAACGCAATATTTCGGCTCAGTAGGATCGGACATGCAACAGAATTTATGCTGGCAGGACTCTTGAGTTAAGTCTGGGTAATGTCTGATTTGCCTCAAACCGCTCAGTGTGAATGGACACGGTGATTGTGCGGTGAATTTACATTTAGCGAGTGGACGTGTTGACGACTCTTCTATTGTCGAGGAGACAAGAGCCTCCCCTTCTCCTGAGATGTTTGGAGAGAGAGAGACTAATAAAATATGTCTGTTATTTCAGGAGTACCAGTTCTGGCCCGGGCTGAATCTGATCCAGGGGCTGGTGGTAGCGCATCAGTCTCAGTCTTTCTCCAGGACTTCAGCTTCAGACAACACCTTCTTGGTGAGACTGGGTGGAAACACGCACATTAGTTTGTTATTCCCTCACAGCTCACACCTATCATTCAGTGAAAAAAATATAACATTTTGTGTCTATAGTACTTTTCAGGAGAAGTACTACTGTAAATTGTCAGAGTACAAATTTACCAGATTAAACAAATTAACCCATATCAATGCATGTGTTCATAACGCATCATAGAATTCGTTTTTTTCCCCTGAAGATTTTAGAGTTCTGAAGAAAGTTTCAAAGCCTAGGCCACTTGGTTGTTCTACTACCTAAGAATGGGAGAGGCTACATACATAGGCAACCAGTCTGGACTGTTTGGACAGTCTAGTTCAGTTATTGCCAATAAAAGAAAAACCTAATCTTAGCTTTGCAATAAACATAGTTTAGTCACGAGTCATAACTGACTTATGATTATTGCTATGAGTAACAACAACAAAATTCACACTATCAAACTATTATTTAAATTGAATTTATATTCTTTGTAGTCTTGCCTATAGCAAATGCAGGACAAATCCATCATTGTTATAAACAACTTGGATTGTTATTTCATGATCATTAAAGGAAAATAATGTTTTCCATTAGTGATATTTACATTTACATTCTCTGTTGTTGAAAAGGCTTAAAATTATTATACACATGTGACATTTTTCTGGCTTAGTACCTACCTATTTGAGCCTGGTGTCACTGTCACTGTTCTTGCGTCTTTCCTTCAGGTGAAGGAGAGTTCAATCAGCGACTAGAGCGTTTCAAAGGCCCCTTGTTTGAGGCTAGCACTGCTGCAAGTCCTGCCGGCACCTGCCCGCTTTCCCTCTCCAAGTTTGTATCTGACATCCACCAGAAAATCCAGGGCAATGTGACACCCAGCTTCAAGGAAGCTTCCCGCATTCGGCAGGTACAGTACATTTACTGAGGGTCAGCTCAGTAGCTTTATAGCTTAAGTTATGTTCCCTCTGTAGTTTTAGCAGCAAAATGCTTCATATGGACTGTTGTTTGGCTTTGAGGGTTGCTCTTCCATTATAAAAATCAGTTTTGTAATCGTTTTTGTACAATAATTAGTTGAATTATTTAAGTTAAGGTTTTTATCACAAACGTGGATACGGTAGTTGTATTTAAATGTTAAATATAGTCTCAACTCTCGGGGTAGATGTACTCAGTTTCTGTCCTTGTCCTCTGTCTTCCCACCAATCAGGAGAGAGAACAGGAGGTGCGCCTGTTGGTCTCCCAACCAATTACTAACAACGTCTGGCTGAAAAGGAGCAACTCTGACCCATCGCTGGCCGAGGTGTGTTTTGGTTTTCAGATTTCAGATGTCTGTTTACCTGACTGTTTTAAGTACTTTTCGGTAAAAAATTCTAACGGTATGTTGTTTGGTATGATGTCTATTGTATGTTTGTCGGAGGATTCTAGCCCTATATGTTGTATTTGTCATAGGGGAACCATGCCAATATTTAACCTTAATCATACTGTTCTATAGAGTACTGAAGTCCCAATCTGAGAACCCATAGTAAAAAAAAAGTGCTCTCTGCTGTTTTTTTCCCCTTTGAATTTGACTCTGGGGGACCTCCCAATAGAATGTGGATAACAGGATGTTGGCCCTTAGGTCCGCCCTCAGCCCTCCACTTCCGGTCCACGTGTCTTTTTTTAACATTCCTAACATTCCTCACTATACACGTTGTAACAGGAGCTCCCGACAGATTCAAGTGCGGAGCTCTGAATCTGTCTTGGGAGATTACCGAAGTCCTGACGTCAAACCCACAGCCACTGGGTCATGAAAATTTGTTTGAATTCAAAATCCCATATAGGTTTTTTAAATCACGTAATGTAAGTTCATAGATTCTGAATCACATGGGTCTTCAACAGGGGGTCCGGGACCCTTCGGAGGTCCTCAGAGTTACTACCACTTTGACCCTGGCATCCCTATTCTGGGCAAAACATTTGCCAAAAATAGCAGATCTACATAGAAGCTCACGCTTGTAGATCATCTATTTTCAGTGAAGAGGTTTGATTAGAAGGGGAAAAAAGTCCAAGTACAGAGCCAAATAAGTTCAAGTTTACCAAGTAATTTACAGGGTTTAGATGTCTGGTTAAATGTTTGAAAATACACATTAACATGAATCCAACATATTATTAGAAAAGTTCATATGTAAACAAACAGAACACTGACAAGACTAAGAAGCAATCTTAAGAAAAAGTTGAATCTAAAACACAATTTTATACAGTATGTACTGTAGTAGGGGTCCCTGCTTCATTTCTCTCTGTCAGCTAAGGGGTCCTTGCTCTGAAAAACGTTGAAGACTCCTGGTTTATGATATTTAGTTATGTGATACCGTCTGTATTTGAGACAATTGGTCATTTCTAAGCCTGAGAATTGTAGTCGATTTGTAAGCAGATTTTCTTACTTTGGATAAATTTATACTTGTTCACCGTCAGTTGATTGTTTGTAACCATATGAAAATACTGTGTCTGTCTTTAATGTCAGCTGGTCATGTAGTGAAAATGGATACGTTGGAAGTGGGTCAGGCGGTTTCATTTGAAAATAAGTTTCAACTGCAGAAAAACAATTTTAAATTGTTCATCCCAGTTTTACTCAGATGTTGTCAATTCAGCTCTGTGACTACCTCCGCTGCATCCTCTACTGCAAAACAACAATGCTCCCCATTACATGCCCACGCCTTTTTATACGGAACAGTGGGGTGGAATAATAGTGCAACATTCCCACCTTGAACAGGCGTTGTAAAAGGGGGTTATGTGAATCTCAGCAGGGCAAAATTTCTCCTGGACCTTCCTCCTCTTCCTGGATAGCACCTACACGTAGCAGGAGAATCTGGCCTCCCTCACAGCCCTGGGATGTGAGTGATTCAACTGCAGCTCAGTCACTTGGTGCTGCCCAGTTGGGCAACATTTTGTGGATATGGGAGTGGGCATTAAGGCTTTCAGTGAGCATAGGAATCGGCAACAGATATAAAATCTAATCCAAAGTTACTGGACGTAAAAGTGCCCATTTTCATGGCCCAAAATGTTTGCCTCTCAGGGTTAAATAACTATACACAAATTTAAGTTGTGGCTTTGGGTTGGTGGGTTTGCCACTAAAGACATTGGAGATTATTTCCTTAATTGTCTTAAACAATTAACATGAAATCAAGGCACAAGGGGTCCACATTAATCATGTTTGTACGTTTTTGGTGAAATGTAATTATGCCTATTACCTTGGAAACCCTCATGAGGTGATTTATGAAAATGCTCCACTTTGCTATTTGATTTAGCCGTTTTTGGGGGGCTCTGGGTATAACAGATTCTAATGGGTATGTTTGATTTTTGACTTGACTTGCCCTAGGGTTAGCCCTGGTATTGTCCATAGCCAGTTGTCAAACTGAAGAGTCTGAGGTGAATTACCCTTTTTCTGATGCTTGAAGATCAACAAGTGATATTTGTGAGGCCAGACCTATAGGCAGCTGCATCACTGTATTTAATGATTTGTATGCATCACCGTTAACGTGCACACAAGCATCAGCTTCTCTCCACATTAAGAGCTTTACATTTACATATGGACATTAGAATACCAATCAATGATGGTTTTAGACTTAAATGAGAAGGGCTATGGGTAGACGGAAATGTTTGCCTTGATTATTGGGACGACATGGGAATCACTTCAGAAATTTGGAGGAAGATTTGATTTATTTGATTAATTTGTCCCTTGAGAAATAGTTTGCTAATAGCTGCTCCAGATGATGATACGTGGTCTATATCAGCAGGAGAAATCTTCTCCTGGCCCGTCCTCTGACTGGAAAGCACCTACGCGTAGCAGGAGAATCTGGCCTCCCCAGTCCTGGGATGTGAGTGCTTCTACCAGCTACAACTGTACAGTAGCTGTCCTCAGGCTCAGTCACTTAGAGATGCACACCTGGGCAACATGTTGTGGTCATGGAGGTGGGCAATGTGGCCTTCAGAGAACATAGGAATTGGCAACAAACAACATACAATTAATAAGGATAATCATTCCTTAACACATCTGCCTACTAAAGTGCCCATTTTCATGGCCCCAAATGTGACTTTCAGAAAGTTGGATAACGGTCACCTACTTAAGTCTTTGTTGTGGTTTTGGGTCGGTGGGTTAGGCCACTAAAGATATTGTAGGTCTAACGATCTTGCCATGATCAATGAACATGATGAAATTGAGACACAAGGGATCCACTTTGACCATTTGTGTTTTTGTTGAAATGTTGTCATTACATCTGTCATTTCGTAAACATGCACAGCACAGTCTTTATGTGATTTGTGAAAATGCGCCACTTTTCTATTCTCTTCTTTTTGGCACACTGCGTTTAATTTCTGATGTGACAATTGCGTGTTCCTTTTCAAACACATGTCTAATGTATTATGCATACATCTCTACCATTGTGCCATAATGGTATTATTCACCATTAGTTCCTGTGATTGTATTTTCCTAAGGTATTCATAGTGTTATCTCTCCAGCAGGTAGATGGTGATGCTGAAATGAAAGATGGAAGCTACATCTATTTTGCATCTAGTACAGAGAAGGTACAGCCAAAGACCACAGGTGAGACCCTCTGACAGGAACACACATAATTCCTCAATGCATAGTTGATTAATCCTTCTAAGAGTACATTTGTAGCCAAATGATGTTTAAACGTGAGAAAACAGGATTGATATGACACATTAGTGTAGAAGGCTATTGTACTTGGATAAACATGTGCCAAAAGAAATAATTATTACTTAGTATAGTTATGTGCAACTGTGACTCTTTAACAGGTGAAAACACAACTTGTGAATCCTCAGCTCCTGTCTTATCTGTAGAACTAGAGAGCTGTAAAGAGTGGCAGGTGGAAATGGAATGGAAAGAGTCAGAGGCTACAAGACATCCAGGGCAGAATGATGAGAAGAACCATGTTTTGGGAAATGAGGAAGGGAAGCTAAATTCCTGTCAACCTGACATACACATTGTTTTGGAGTCACCTGTTGATGAAGAGCAGGGTGTATCAGGGTTGGTCACTACTGAAGAGCAGAGTGCATTGGGGTTGGTCACTACTGAGGAGCAGCGAGCATCAGAGTTGGCTACCAATGAAGAACAGAGTGCATCAGAGTTGGCTATCAATGAAGAACAGAGTGCATCAGAGTTGGCTACAACTAAGGAACAGAGTGCATCAGAGTTGGCTACCACTGAAGAGCAGAGTGCATTGGAGTTGGCTACTACTGAGGAGCAGCGAGCATCAGATTTGGCTACCAATGAAGAACAGAGTGCATCAGAGTTGGCTACCAATGAAGAACAGAGTGCATCAGAGTTGGCTACCAATGAAGAACATAGTGCATCAGAGTTGGCTACCAATGAAGAACAGAGTGCATCAGAGTTGGCTACCAATGAAGAACCGAGTGCATCAGAGTTGGCTACCAATGAAGAACAGAGTGCATCAGAGTTGGCTACCAATGAAGAACCGAGTGCATCAGAGTTGGCTACCAATGAAGAACAGAGTGCATCAGAGTTGGCTACCAATGAAGAAATGAGTGCATCAGACTTGGCTACCAATGAAGAACAGAGTGCATCAGAGTTGGCTACCAATGAAGAACATAGTGCATCAGAGTTGGCTACCAATGAAGAACAGAGTGCATTGGGGTCACCTGCAATTGATGAACAGAGAACCCAAGAGGTATTCAAAGTAACTGCAGAGAGAGACTCTGTCTCCCTCTCAATTGAAGAAAATAAGTTTGATGGACTTTCATATGGAGAGGAGACTGAACCATCAACGGATGAGGAACTGAAGATGTGGAGATACCCTCAAGATAGGGTGTACAGGGAGATAGAGTTGTGTATAGTTGAGGATGAAGATGCTGCATGTACTAAAGGACGAGAGGAGTGCAACTCACCCACAGAGGTTACTGGGTTCCCAAGAACTGAAGAACTTGAGGAGGACATGGATTCCACATCGGCAGAGGAACACAATGAATCCAAAATAATCTCTGATGACTTGATCAGAGACCAAGTGATGAACGTGGCTTTAAGGAACATGGACCAAGCAAATTCATCCACAGAGACCCAGATATGTGATATGAAACAAGAAGACATAGAGTTGTCCTTTGGGTCGAAGAGGGGGAATACAATAGCAGTTGAAGTTCAGGCTGTGAAAGAGGGACAGGGCAGAGATGACCTAGAAGATATTGAGCTCGGTAGTAATGATGCAGATGTAGAGACCATGATGGAGGCTCAGAATTCAGAGGAAGCCATGTTCGCTCATATTTCCATAAAAGTCCCACTAACAGAAAACTGTGGGGAGGCAGGGGAAGTAATGTCACAGGCACTAGAAAGAGAGCAGGTTGCCATAGATGAACTGACACATGAAAATAAGGCACAGAAAAGAGGAAGCCTAAAGAATGTCTCCTTCATCTTGGAGCCTAAGCTAATCAAAGACTCAACCCTGTCTGAGATGAACACTTTCTCTGAGCCCAGGAGAGAGTCTAGCTCGTCAGGTGAGATGAATACAGCTGCATATGGAAGACATAATTTACATTTGAGCACAGTGGCTGTTTTTGGGGAACTGTTATGGTACTTTTAACAGAAATGTATTGAATTGCAGTAAATTACCTCCTCCAACTGACTTCAATGATACAGCTTGGGTTAAAAGACGGTAGAAACAATGGGGATGTTACGTTGCACCTGAGCACAGGTTTAATATGGGACATGGACATGAAAGTATTTACTAGAGCCCGCCCGATTTATCTTATTGTTTGCTGTTTCAGTGCACTCATGTGATTTTGAACAATAAACATTATTGTTAAACTGACGGATATCCTGTCTCCATTGCATAACTGGTAAGTCATTGAAAAACAATTGTGTGTTATGTGTATCCTATATTAGAATTGGCTGCCAACAGGCGGGCGGACCTCATCACGCTCATGTCGCCATAACCATATAAGGAGTTCCCAATGCAGCTACACCCAAATATTATATAGAGTGTGTTGTCTAACCTCAATGTGTCGTTCTTGCATCAGGTGCAAACAAATCACTCCATATATAGGCACATACTGATGACATCAGGACTCCATATATGGGCATAAAAGGGACACAAATTCAGCATCTGTCGGGCTCTAGTATTTACTCCGGGTGGCACAAGTGAATTCCGTAGAACACTATTGAGCACAAGTTTGAAACGGATCATTTATTTCAGGTTTGACTTTTTTTTTATACATATGGTATTTTCCCACACGTCTGTGAACCAACCAGTCAGGTAAGGACATGTTCACAATTCACATATAGCTGTTTTAGTGTTGAAAACGCTGTGCTCTGTGCTCAAATAATGGATTGCACGACACTGTTACCTCAACAACGACCCACCACCCTGACTCAGGAAATAGGTTTTAACTGTTTTCAACGTCTGGAGTGGCTCCGATGTTAAAAAAAAAGAAAAAACATCTCTGCTTTGAGCTTTTTAGAAGACTGTGGGGGAGGGATGACTGACACATGCTACGTGTGAACATGTCATAAGGTTCCAAGGTCAGCATCTTTACTTGTTTTTAGAAGGTATTTAATCTATGTTGGGATGTTTTTTCTCACCAGATGCTGAACTGAACTCTCAGGACGAGGCCAACACAGCGGAGATGATAGACGAGATGTTTGGGGAGGTTCTGGAATATGCTGGAAAGATGGAAGCAGAGAGGAAGAGGGGTGATGCAGACACTGAAGACCACGATAGTGGTATCAGCACTTGCTCTGGAGGCAAGGACAAGATGGACTCGGAGAAGGAGAAAAGTGAGAGAGACGAGGATGTCAAAGAGGAGCAAGGGTGTGAGGAGCTTGACGCCAGTAGAGATGAACTAACTTTCCCCCCCACCGGGATCCTCTCTCCTCTCAGCAAATCTGTAGAGGCTGTGGTCACTCCTCTGGTAAGACCATTAGAATATATATAAATATATTATAGTCCAATATTAAAATGTCTATAAATGAAGGAATCAGTCTGCCTGCAGAGGCAGAGCTAGGTCCTGACCAGATCAGGGGCTTAGCCCAGAGTGGGGTGTTTTCTTCTTACAATTAGTTTTTTCGCTTATTGATTCCACTGTTCAGATTATGATGCAGAGATCATGAAGTATACGATTTCTGATGATAAACCTTACTTGCATCTGCTCACCATCTCCACTCTCCTCTGTAAAATACTGAAATACTGTAAATCTGGGGTGCCTAATGTGTTAATAATCATGTAAAAGAGATTTATTTTAATAACATTTTAATTACAAAACATACATTTGTATCAGCTGCAGATGCACAAATCTTAAATGATTAATTTATGAAAGTGCTGTGCGTATTCAGCGTAACACCATGGGGGAATGAATCACTTCTACTTTTGCTGTATACGGCTGACACAGCACAGCCGTTTTGCATATTGCTGCCCGTCCTTGTTGCGACCGTAGGTCGCATTTACTATAGAAACCTGCTCCAGGTGTCCGTCCGTCCCTCCGTCACACACGTCCCGTCACACTTTTGCCCTGCTCATATCTCCGCACCCGTTGCCCCGATCCATGCCAGATTTTGCACACACACTCCTTACCTGCCAAACTACACCCTCCAAGGACCCCCGGAGCTCCAGGGACCCCCAGCTGCCTCGGGGACCCCCAAGTGTAAAAAATGAGCACATGTGGACAAATTACCAAATGACCACCCCAACGGGGCTGCTCACGGGGCATTCCCGGGGACCACCCACTCCTGGTGCTCCAGAACGGATGCAAAAGTGGTGGCGCCCCCAGTGGAGGACCCCCTGCCACTGCAGCTCACATAAAATGCCGTAACTCGGGCTAGGAGCGTCCGGGAGAGCCGCGGCCGGTACCTATTCGTCCGCCAAGGCAACGCGGACACCCCACCCCTAATTTCTCACATGGCCCTCTTCTAGCGCCACCTTCAGGCCGCTTTTCACAACACATTTTTGCCCACTACTCCTACAGTTTTGCCCCTAAAAACACGCAAATTGCTACACACTACACAGTATGTGTACACTCATGTCATCAACATGCCTGCCACCACATTTCTTAGACCACCAAACAAAACTATACATTGCCCACACAACTAGGAACCAATCGCCGTTACAGCCCTCTTCTGTATACATGTGACCTACGGTCGCTTATCTCCCGATTAGGGAGTCTTACTGGTTCATAGTAGTACTGCATGTGCACAATGACATCTAAAGATGCCGGTCCAGTCAGAGAGACAGAAATGAAACCTTACTTGGTGCTCCTGCTGCTATAATGACCTCGAATTTTAATAAGCCTCCTGTAATCTGTATATATTTTTATATTCATAAAAAATGATAAGCAAATCTAGATTTTAGATCACATCCATAGCTATAGCCACGTAAGCCCCCACAGCTCCATCCCTGTCTGTTTGTGTGTGTCTTGTCCTCCGCTTAACTCTGTAACCATCCGATCGACTTAAAACTTGGCACGTTTATCGACCAGGATCACGTCACTGTGTCTGCCTGTCTTGATGTAATCAATACGACGTCATAGTATTATAATGTGATAATAGGTACTGCACTAAGTACTCTGACAACGGGTACTCTTGACAACAGGTACTGCATAACTGGAGGGGCATGCATTCTCGACAGGCATTGGACTAGGTTAAAGGGATTCTAGGCAACATTAAGCCTAAATTTAAAATACTAGACCATACCCGGTCGACGCATCCGTGGGGGGATATGCGCACATGATCTGGCAACCCGGGAGGCAGTTCGTCCCATAGCTGGGCAGCCCCGTAACCATGGCGACAGTGTTTGACACAAAAACGCTAATAAGAAGCTGAGATTTGGTGAAATTGAAAAACGGGCTTCACAGTTAAGTTCAGATGGTAATGGTCAATGGCTGTGTGCAAAATCAGAGCAATTGCTCCAGCCACTGAGGAGAACCGGGTATCTTCACGTACTCACCACCGTACTCACCACCGTACTCACCACTACGCCCTTACTAGAATTATAGTATGATATATATATATATATATACATTTTGCATTTTTTACCCCTCTATCAGCCACTATATAATGATGCTGGGGTGTTTTCCTGCATTGAAACACAGTCCTCTTTCTGAAATCCGTATTTTCCCTACTGTTTATGTTTGTCCGGGTCGTAAATTCATGCACGCATGTGCGCGTCCGTGTCCGTGTGAACCTTTTACTTTCGGTTTTAAAACGCTCTCAAACTTCGTTTTTGAGGCACAGAATTTACTTTTAAGATAGCGTTTGGATAGAATTTAGTTGTTTAACTTCATATATGTGGTCAATTTATCATGAAAGAGCCTATTTAAAAATAAAAATTCAGAGAACCAGCAGGGGCGGGCAGTTCCGTGAATTATATCCGAATAAAGCAACCTATTTTCTGCATGGCCCCTTCAGAAGTTCCCTTAGCTCTATGGAAGTCCCTCCTGCGTCACCCCCTGGTGGTCGGGGAAATGAACTGCTGGAGGCGTGATGTTTGTTTATCTCTGACTCGCCGTCAATGCCTTTAAAAAATTAATTGTTTTGTCAATTGATGTTTTTTTTGTGATCAGGCTTGAAGGGGACTAATGCTATATTAGCACTTCCACTTTTACAAATGTGAGAATTTCAGGACCCACTAAAAGATACATTTTCACTGATGGGCATGTCTGTGAATCAATTGAGAATGAGATGAATGCAATTTCAATTTGAAATGTTTGTGCATTTGCGTTAATATTTATAACTAAATGTTCCATCCTTCCATCCACAGAGGCTGGTAGTGAGCCAGCTGTCCAACCCTCCATCTTTGCTCCTGACTCCAGACAAGTTGACTACCCCTCCTGCGGAGTCATCTCCTTTATACAGGTAATAATGATTCCTTGAAGTTGTAGACAATCAAATGCTGTTTTTCTCATTGGCTTGATGAGTAAATAAGGCTATGTGACAAATCAATTATCACCCGGTGTATGATGTTGGCCTTGGTATCCAAAGTTGGGCAATGATGAATACCCAGATAATCTATACTGTATGTATCAACTCTGTGCATACACTGATGAGTCCCTTGCAAGTAACAACTTGTAAGGCAAGTAATACTTGAATCTTAACTTGTTTTAATGTTTGGTATAATCTTAATCTTAATATTAAGCATTCTTGCAATAGGTCTATGCTCTTTGTGCCACCCGTCTGATAATGATTATCTCTTGATTGACAGCATCGATGCCTATCGCACTCAGAGACAGAGTAAGATACCTACCTTTCAAAGTGTGACTCCTGAGATACAGAGGAAAGCCCAAGAGAAGTCCCGTCCGCAACAATCTATCAACGTGAAAGATAAGATATTAGTATGTGTCAACTTTTTATATCTGTCTCTTGTAATGGTCTGTGAGGTGGATTGCAGTACATCAATGGCTGCGGTTACATGGGCATGAATATTCCGCTTATATTCGGAATGACTGCTCATTCAGAATAAAAATGCTCATGTAAACACCTCAATTGGAATATATATATTCCATTCCTGTCTTATCGGAATGAATTTTCATTTGGGTTTGGAGGGGTGGTATATACGTTTGAATCGGGATATATTTACCATATAAACTTTTTTTTTTCTGAACGCTCCTCTCTGTTTGGAATACATGCATTCTTTTGCACATGTCCGCGCTTAATAATGCTGTCAGAATTGGCCAAAGATGACCCATAAAAACTCAACTTTTTATTATTTTTTATATAAAATATTGTATGCAGTAAAACTTTAATTTAAAGACTGCATAAGTCTATTTATGTCTCTGTATGCATCGGCCACGGTTGGTACTGAGAAGCGCTCGCTCCTGCGCGATAACCGTGCTGCGATGTGTTTTTTTTCCCAATTGAACCCAGTTCGATTTGTGCGTCTTTTCGCATGCGGTAAAAACTGATTGACTAATCGCACCCTGTCTACAAAGGCCTTTACAACGCTGCCTGGCAGGAGTCGGTGCATTGCTTCCCAGCCTGCCTACGGCCGCCAAACCTCCGCCGCGGAGGCACAAGGGGGCTATTGCCTCATCCCCATGCCCACTAGGGGAAGCTACGCCCCGGGTAGTGGAGCCGGGCGGCCCCTGGTCCATGCCCGGTCGTAGGCGGGAACCACTTTGCACATGTCAAAAGTTAAATTCAGAATGAATGCTTTGGGTCATGTAAACTAGGAATACTTTTATTCAGGTTCCATGTAAACAGTTTGGTATGAATCTCTGTTCGGAATGAGTTCATTCTGAATGAATAAATATTGTCCATGTAACCGCAGTTACTCCCCCTGTCACTGTTAGCTGGATAAAGGTCCTTACACACCGGGGCGATTTTTTCGTGCGAATAATGCGTTTTTTTTTTAAAACCTTATAAAGTCAATGGCTCCGTACATGGAGCGAAAAAGCGAAAAAGCGAAGCGAAAAAGCGTCTTTTAATTATTCGGAACGAGTCCGAATTTTGCGTATATTCGCTATTTTCGCCGGTTCGCCCCGGTGTGTAACAACCTTTAGTGTTCTGGACAATGGCCTCAAGAACTGCCGGTTCTGTCAACTCGACAAGGAAGATATAGATAAATAGATATATTAGCTTTCTTGCTTTCTCTGATATTGTGTGTTGTTCCATGGTTGTCCAGGCTCTAAATGAGGAGGCCGCAAAGCTGCAGAAGGTGATCAGCCAGACGTTGCAGGCTCTGAGCTGCTGCACCGACGAGGAGCATGGGCGAGGCTCAGCAACAGAGGCTGAAGCTGAGAAAATACTTCTTGTCTCCTGTATGTAGCACACTGTAGTTGAATATCTCTGTTCTAACATGTCCCCGTAATGTTACTGGTCACAGGTTATTGTCCTGTGACCAGTCATGCAATCATCTAATGAAAAGGCTCACAAGCCATGTTTAAATAAGAAATGTAGGTCTTTACACATGTCTAATCAAAATGCTAAATGGATTATTATATTGTGGACTTCTCATGAACAACCAGCGGTTTCCAATATTAGCTGTGCGCACAGAGACAAATCCAGACACACAAACGGGGCGAAGAGATAATCTCTGCCTCCCAGGCTTTCTGGCCTGGCGGATATAGGAAAACCTTTCAAAACCACTCTAATAGGGAGAGGTCCTCTTTTTTTTCCCAGAAGAGACTAGCAATATTGGCTGACTGCTTCCTCGTTTATGTGTTCAGCATCACCTGCGCAATGGGAATGGAACATTTTCTGCTGATAACAAGGGTACAGTAATACCCTTGCAATTGGCAGAACATTTTCTTCAAAATCAATTGATAATGTTATGTCATCCATGTTGGTTGTTCACTGTCAATCTATAGCAGGGCTAAGTGTAGGAGTCCATCCTTGGGGCCACTGTCTAAGTGCTTTGATTCTGCTGTCAAACAGAGAGGATCTCTCCTTTAATTGTCTTGTAAAAGTTTTCTTATGATCATGTTTTTATAATATAAATGTTTTACATATGTATGTCCAATCAAAAATATGTTTTTTATAAGGTGACTTATGGCTGTTTTTACTAGATATATAAATGCATGCTTGGTCATGGGTCTGAAGAGCAGAGCAGATATGGTTTCTGGGCCAACACAGACATATTTTCTAGCAAATAGATCATGCCATACAGTAGTAGATATAGTTGCATTGCTGTTACTTATAACATCTTGATCTCTATAGTTCATCTCTATGGACACTGTATTTTACTTATTCATGTTCAAACTGATTGGTGTCAGGTGAAAAACGTGCTGCCCTCCTGGCGGAGGTGGCGAGATTGAGGGAAGAAAGGCTTTTGGAGTCTGAGGAAGCTGCCGCCTCCCTGAAGCCCTGCAGGGGGACTGTTGGCATCAGCAACATCCAGCTCCCTCTTAAGGTGGAGTTTGTGTACTCCTCACGGAACCGCACAGGTACCAGAACACAAAATATGTATCTTTCTGTCAATTTACTGGGAGACATTTTATTTGTTTTGGTTTGGTGCATGTCCCACAGCCTGGATGGATGGTGAGTCATATTCTGAAAAATAACTGCACCCTAAAGTTCCAGCCTGGCAGACAAAATAATGCTAGTCAGCCTTACTCTGGCCAGACTGACTTCCTTTCAGCTATAATGAAATTATGTGAATGCTGTGTAAAATGTACAGTATTAATAACTGTAGTTTGCTTTTTTTTGTAAGTAATTAACCTCCAATTAGTTAAATGAGGATGAGCATTTCCTTCTCCACCTGTATCTAAGACTATCTAATTTTCTCACCCTCCAAAGGTCAACCTAGTCACTATTTCTTTGTCCTGATCCGCTATGGGCCCTACAACATTGTTGCGTCCCCTCTGGCTACAGCTGCAGATGCCAAGAATGGAGACACAATTTCCTTCCCCACCTCTGTCACTCTGTAAGTCAGCATTGTTAAACTGTGATTTATACACCCATGTTTGGGTGCTCAGGAGCCCTCCTTAAAGCCTTTTTAATATATATATTCCCATCTTCTATCTAAAAACAATGATTTGACATTGACATTAGCCACAGCTCAATATAAATTATTTACCAAATGCATTTCATTTCTTAAATCCCTAATACTCCAGGAAGGATATTCGCTCCAACTTTGAGATTGATGTGGAAGTCTACAGCCTGGTGAGAAGGCATTTTTTTCTTATTCTAGAGAAATTGTCAGTCATTTACAGTTAATGGTCAATTACTGCATTTCTTCACTAACAAGAACTTGTCACTATTAAATGATTTGAGGATTTAATGTCCCTCTGCTTTGTCTAGTCCCACACCTCTGGGAACACCTGCAGCATGGAGAGCTCCTCTACTAAGCCACGGGTAAGTGACTTATCCTCTGACATGTGACATAGCCCTGAATTAGCAAGATTGTACTTAAACAGGACATAAGTATTCACTTGGGATGTTCATATACCTTTAGGTCACTCCAAGAAAGCTTCTGAGTACCATTATGGTGAGTGTCCCGTTTTATTTCTTGACCAATGAAATGGTGCTTGTTAATCCTAGAAAGACTATTTTATGCCAACTGCCTAATGCATGAGAACTTTCTCCCTAAATGCATATGGTTCTGTGTCGGCCCTGTTCTTGTGTGATTATGTCCATGTGTGTCTGTGTTTTTTGTTTGTCTTGTAGATTATTTATTTTATCACGTTATGCTGCTGTAACACCTCAATTTCCCTTCGGGGATTAATAAAGTATATCTCATCTCATCAAAGACTCATTGTTGTATCAACCAAATCTTTTATTTCCTTTTCAGCAGCGTTCCAGCAACAGTATGACATGTAAGTTGTTTATTTCTTTCAAATCATGTCTAGACCAGGGAGAGTAATTAGTCATTTTAACCTGCGTTTTTTGGGGCGGTGTAACCGCCCCCTATAAGTGAGGTTTGGACACTGACCAATCCTGCACCGTGATTGGCCAATAGTCTACAACGCAGTCTACAACCCTAACCCTTCCACAGTCAATGCAAATCTATACTTTTGCAAAGTCAGCCAATCACATTACAGCTAGTGTCATCACCACTAGCTGTAATGTGATTGGCTGACTTTGCAAATTCAGGACTGTGATTGGCTAGTGAAACACATGACACATGTGCAGCCCTATGAATAGCAGTATGGACTTAAAAAAAACACTTTTATGTTTTTTGGGGCGGTGTAGCCGCCCCCTATAAGTGAGTTTTGGACACCGACCAAAAAATGTGTGTACCCCCTAACCCTTCCATTGTTAATGCAAATCGATACTTTTTTCATATCAGCCAATCACATTACAGCTAGTGTCATCACCACTAACTGTAATGTGATTGGCTGACTTTGCAAATTCAGGACTGTGATTGGCTAGCGAAACACATGACACATGTGCAGCCCTATGAATAGCAGTATGGACTTTAAAAAAAGTCATTTATCCTTTTTTTAAAGTGAGTCATGTTGTGATGACCACACACCGCCCACTTCACACTGGGTGTGATTTTTTTTAAGTGAATCACTTCCATCACTGTGATGACCACTGTGACCACACCGCCCACTTCACACTGGGTGTGATTTTTATAATAGAATCCTCCATTTAACAAACCATTTTTTCCCTGTTCATTTTGGAGAAACATAGTGAGGCATGAGTCATTTCGAGTAATGTAATACAATACATTCGCCCATTCACACGTTGCCATGAAGTAAAAAGGAGCCTGGGATCAAACCAGGAACTTGTGCCAGTGTGAGCTGTGCTGTGATTGGTCTACTTTTATCTGGACTTGTGGATGGTGCACTTTTGTGGGGACTTCCCAAACTCTTGTTTCATTGTCTCCGCCAGGAGACTATGTTTTCACTTTCCGCCACCCCCCCTCGGCCAAGCTAACATTGGTCAAGCCTCACGTGACACGTGACAATACGTTGAAAGAGTGTGCTCTGATTGGCTAGTGAGACGCATGACGTATAGCGGCCTATAAATAGATGTGTCACTTTGAAAGAGTTTGTGTCTCTGTCAAAGTGAGGTAAGACAGGAATAATCACGAAATGGCTGAGAAATGCATTATGTAGACACACTGGTGTCATCACAATACGTAATATAAATAGCTTAGACAGGATTAATCAAGAACAGTACTTTCCAGTCACAGTTGATGACACATTGCAACTAACTCTAATTATGCAAACTGAAGAAGCTAATCATTGTCTGCAAACTGATGAAGAAGCAAAGGCGCAACGCCTATCATCAAAGTTCCAATCTTGGAATAAATTCCAATATTTGCTGGCGGAGACTTGTGCTCCGAGGAGCACATTTTCTAGTTTATCTTGTGATGTGCTGACTTAAATTTCCCAGCAGTAGAAGCCTGAATTATAGGCTTTAGAATTATAGGGCAAAGGAGAATAATGGAAAAACATTTATGGTTTGTGATGAACTTTTGTCCTTTCTCTTTCCTTGGTCCTTCCTTAGCTGCCACCTTGCCCATCATGAACACACGTCGCTCCAGTAACTTCTGTCTTGTGGGATCTCACAAGATCACCTTGGCCTCTCTGGGACAGAGCAAGTTCCCTCTGGATAAGGTACTTAATGGCTAGGCTCTTTAAATATGCAGAGTACTTCATCTAGCGTTTTTTTTTCTTTAATTGTTGATAGATTGAATACTTCATTCAAACGATTTGAAAACAGTACGGCAGTGCAGTTAAAACGTAAAGGAACTTAATGGAGTAGTTCACCCAAAAATGACTTATTTTCTATCAATTACACACCCATGAAGCCTTGAATTCATGGAGATCTTTTAGTTTTTGTCGCATTCCTGAGCCAATAAATTGATGACCGGCGGAAAGATGCTAATGTTTCCGGTAGGAGACTCAGTAGGAGACTGTTTGACCCTTCCTCCTACTGAGACTCTTTGAGTCTCCGCCGGTCATCAGATTATTGGATCAGGAATGCGACAAAAATATCTCAATGAATTCAAGGCTTCATGGGGTGTGTAATTGATAGAAAATAAGTAATTCTTTGGGCGAACTACTCCTTTAAAATCTATTGCTGAATGTAATCACAGATTTGGTATGGACCAGTTGGTGTCTAGGGGAAACTGTTTATTAGTGATGAAAAACTACCATCTTCCCTTGTTTGTGTGTTTTGAAACATAGAAACACTGTGTACTTTGCTTGTGGGTTTCACACATTTATGTATTGAGAGGACAAACACTGTCCTCTAGACCTTCTATAGTATTCTGCTCAACAGAGGTTTATTCATTTGACTTATTGCACACTGTCACAATTACACTCTTTGCTATTTTTCCCACCGTGGCACCATAATGACATTCTACACAAGGGTGGGATCACTGGTGATGTAATGTGTCTACCCCTCCCTATTTCTCTCTCTCTCTGTGTCTCTCTCTTGCTTTTTTCACTCAGATGAAATTTGAAGGAAAAATCAGGAGGCTCCTGGGGGATGAGTTTCAGGAAAAGGTTTCCGTCTTTCATGACACTGTCACCCCTCCATTCATTCTTCTCACTTCTCTTCTCCTCTAGACAGACTAACCTCTGACCTCTTGTGTCAGTGCAAACTAAATAATAGCCGCCCTAATCTTGATGGTGTGCTTGTGATTCTTTCCTCCTGGCATGTTCTGTCAGAAATCAAGTAGAATTTCTACATAGTATAGAGATTTAACAGGTAGCTCCTGCTCTATAACTATTTGGAACATTTTAACTTCATATATCTAGACTTTATTACATTGAATGTTCCTTTGGCTTGCAGACATCTACAAGTCATCATTTGAAGTAGCATTTGTGACTGCATACACATAGATATACTGTATGTAAAAAAAAAATGTCCATATACATTTACAGTATGTAAATCTTATAGTAGAGACTACAAATGCAATACTGTAATCAATTTATCAATTGTTGAGCTTTTGGTACAATATCTGCATGTATCTCTTGAATGAATTGATAGAAATGCCACAGAAATTACACAATGTTCATACCATGGATAGTCTATCTCATTAAGGAAGATGTTGCGATGACCACTTATTATACAATTATTATAAATAGTATTGAGCATGCATATCAAACATTGTGGCATTAACCAAATACTTGTGAAGTTTATATTTCTACAATCTACAAGCTTGTAGATTTTTGGCTAATATTCCCCCCAGAATATGAATGCAGGGGTCCAAGTAGTTAAATGATGCTTTGTCAATCTAGACTAGAGTACTTCTGATTAAATGTATAAATGTACATATTGAATTGGAGGTAGCCATTTGCCATAACAGGGTTCGTGTCTTGTTAGGAAATTATTAAAATATAAAATTCTGTTATGCCCTCAACTGAATGAGCTCTTCTAACTCTAGGTGCCGTTCCTTTCGCCTCTAGAGGGCAATATCTACCTGTATCTGGAGAGTGAGAGCCACTCCAATGTGCAGCACCAAGGCTTCCTGGTAAGTACTGATGTGTTATTGGTGATACTGGCCATGTCTGTCTTTCAATCACTCACTTTCTCTCTTTTTGTTCTAATTTGTTTCCACATACGTACACATAGGCTGCATTACTATGACTAAAATGCCTCTTTTTCTTTAGACCCTAGTTGAACTTTGTATGTTTTTTCATAAATGATTGCCCTATTTTGTCATATACTACAGTGTCACCCAAAAGCAGCAAGAAAAGCGATGTTTTTGAGCTTGTAGATCTGTTACTTTTGCTATTTTTGAATTGGAATTCTGAAAAGTAAGTCATGGAAATGTATGGAAAAGGTTTCCGCTCGACAGCTGTCTTTTATAAAAAAAGACCAAATAACCTCAACAGCTATTTCACCACGGAGAACACAATACTGCCAAAATACAAATGACATGAGACATGTTTCCTTATAGTGTGTGTGTGTGTGTGTGTGTGTGTGTGTGTGCGCATTTAATTGATACTTCCTTATCCCCAGTCAATGTTTGAGGTGATAAAGGATTTTGGGGTGTGGCACCGGCGATTCTTTGTCCTAGATGGACATCACATGTACTACTGGAACCATCCCAATGACAGGGAAAGCAAGGTGCTGTCACAGTAGACCGGTCCTACTTCTATTATCTTTCTTATTTCCCCACATGATTGATCCATGTATACAGAGGTCTTTGTCAGTGGTTGTCGACCTTCTCTGGATAAGGGCCCACTTGAAAATCCCAAAAGCATTCGCGGCCCACTCATCTGACCACTTAACACAGCAGCCATTCGGCTGCCTTGTTAAGTTGTCAGATGGGTGGGCAGCTTGCATTTACATTGTTATGATCAATCAATCCATTGTGTTCCACCTTGAATCAATGGAACTAACGTAGTATACTTTAAGTTATTATGTATTGGTGTCACTGTTTTATTATGTTATATTATCATCATACAAATCTCTGCCACCAGAGGCTATGACCCACATATATATAAATATATATATGTAATACTGTATATTTGTTAATATACAGAGATCTGCTTAGCTTTATTTGCTTCACTGACAACGTCAATATGAGCATTTAGCATATCAGTTGTTCTCTGTTGTATTTATACATTTCTTTTGCCTTATTCATGGTGTTGGTGGCAAGCTGTTAAGGCCTACATACTGTAAAGGGGATGGGAAACGTATTACTGACAGTTCTCTCCTCTTTTTGTTTTGTTTCTTTCCCTCCCAGGCACCAGAGGGCAGCGTCCTTCTGTCCAGCTCGTCCAGCCGGTGTGTCAAGCCTGTGAAGAGGGACTCCTGTGCTCGACCTTTCACCTTTGAGCTGGCCAGCAACATTCTGGAACAGAAACAGGATGATGACAGCCAGGGCGCTGCAGCCAAGTAGGTTATCATTATCACACATACTGTCGCTGTCGGGCAGAAACCTTGTATGTCCAAAACCATTACTTTTCAGGAAATGGACAAAAGAACCTGTGTTCCAGTGGATCCAATGTGGTTATTATTTAGTCACAACCTCTTGTTAATACTTTTCATTTGTTAAATCATTATAAAACCCAGACAAACTCAAGCAATTTCAACCTGATGTCCCTATTTTTGGCATGATATTATGTTTTCAAAAGTAGAGAATATAGCAGATGTGACACATTGTGAGCTTGTAGATCTGCTATGTTTGCTACTTTTGCAAGACACTCATACAACAAAGTATAAAATAGGGCATTCATTTATGAAAATAAAAAACTTAATTTGTTTGTGCTTAAATACACAATGTCTCTGAGGATGATGATATGATCTCTACAGTGATAATTGTCACACAAACTGTAACTTTGTGTCATCTTCTGCTGAGCTTATACCAATGCTCCTTTATTTTCATTAAGTCAAACTTACACCTCTGCTATTTTTCTTAGTTATAATTTATATGAAGGTTTGTTCCTGCTATATAAAGACTCATTCTTTGTTCTCCAGGTGCTGGTTTTCAGCAGACACTAAGGAGGAGCGCTTTGATTGGATGGAGAAACTAAACCAGGTTCTGCTGGACGTCCACACATGGAGCCAACCCGCACAGACCAAGACAGAAACAAAAACACAACTGGTCAAGGCTTGTAGCAGCAGGAGCATGAGGGAGAGCAGTCTGTAAACTGCTCTAGATAAGAGCGCTTTCATAACATTACAGCCAGTACAACTAGCAATCTGTAAACTGCTCTAGAGTACTATCATAATACTACAGCCAGTACAACTAGCATTCTGTTAACAACTTGAGTACTATCATAATACTACAGCCAGTACAGCTAGCATTCTGTAAACTACTTGAGTACTATCATAATACTACAGCCAGTACAGCTAGCATTCTGTAAACTACTTGAGTACTATCATAATACTACATTCCGTGCAACTAGCATTCTGTAAACTACTTGAGTACTATCATAACATTGCAGCCAGTACAACTAGCATTCTGTAAACCGCTCTCTAGTGTATTATCATAATACTACAGCCAGTATAAGTGCAACTAGCTTGTTGTATTTGCCTCTGGTTCAAGTGGCCAATATGACAGTGTTGTATAACCAGCTCCTATGAACCAACATAACTAGGTACAACTAAAATGTTTTGCTTAGTTTAACTTTACCACACACTTGAGTAGTACATCAGCTCTGTGTTTAACTACTTAATTGGGTCCACCATATAATATTGCTTGCTAGGGCTTTATGAAGTATATATTGTGTTGATTGACTACCGTTGGGAAATAGCCATTTGATTGTCTCATTGTTATTAGATTTAGAGGTAATCAAGTTATTACCATGAGGTAAGGAATTGGGAGTGTTTTTATTTTGTTATTGCCATTAGGATATTTTGTTTACTTTTTCTTATGTAATGCATTTAGTTATTAGCTGCCTTAACATTTAGTGGGCAGCACTGACTTGTCACTTTCAATAGCTCTCTGAGGCAGAGCTTCCTCTTATGGCTTATATAATTCAGAAAGATTATAATCCAATCTTTACAGTTATGTATTTTTATAATAACATTGAACTGGAAAGGTAAATAAATATATATATGAATAGAGTACTAATATACATTGTGAAGGATTTAAAGAACATTAACATGACAACTAAGGAGTAGGATATGAATGTGAAATACCAGGTGACACTACAAAATATATTACTGGTGTAACATGAAGGCCTGCTGCTCGTGTTGCAATGGATGCAATTTGTATGGCACTTGATGTACCTGATTGTATTTAAGATTAGTGCCACCAATAAAGGTAATCCATTACCTGTCTGGGAAGGATTTGATGCAGGCTTTGTTATACTCGCCAAGCTTTATGCCTTTTTCTAAAATAGAATCTATTAAAGGCTTTGCCTATCGTGCCTGACGTTCATCTGTATCTTGGGGTTTTCTCCTCCATCCTAGACGTACTTTCTATCAAGCCGTTTGTTTGTTCTTTACCTGATGGGTTTAAAGATGGGAATACTTTTTCTGTATACTTTTATACAACTGTGATGGATGGCACTATTGATCAGAGGAAAGGGGCATTTATAAAGCAAACTGTCTGACCTTTGAAGGGATATTAAAGAAGCTGCTGCATTGTATGTGCTATAGTCTACCTGATTTATTACCTGCTCTTCATGTATTTTTATGTAGTCTGTCATCGTTTTCAGCTTTGGACAGGATTCTTTGAACTCTTTGCACTTGATTAAAGGCTGCATAGAATAAAATACAACATATGCAATTTTTGGTTTCAAACAATCATAAGTGTTGCCATCGTAAAAAAAAAAAAAAACTGCCTGTTGCAACAGCCAGAAATTTTGCGTACGGAAATTATGTTAAGTTGTCATTGCCCATTATCAGTCAAACAAAACCGTAACCCAACTAAACAAATATTTCTTTATCTGTAAACTTGGATAAGTTAAATGTGTCTTCCTTGAAGGAAGACTATTCCTTGAAGGAAGGAAGTTCCTTCCTTTCCTGTCAAATGTCACTTTATTAAGCCAATGGCATGCTCCCTCCTTGACGCACTCCATATATGGTTGTGTGTGACTAAATTAGCATACATGTGCATAGGAGATGATTGAATGGGCCATACATAGATACCTACTGCGTCTGGGAGAGTCTTACAGGAAGTCAGCCCAGGTCAGGAATGTCACAGAGGAAGTGGTCTAGAATTAGACTTCCTGTTCCTCCCTTAGCCCCTCTGGGTGGAGGTGGTGCAGGGTGTTGCTGAGCTTAAGGTGATGACAACGAGTGGAGGGGTGCCCCACACCCGGACTTTAGGATACACAGCTGTGTAGGGCAGACCAACACCTCAATGAGTTAGGACTCTTATTTCGTGGGAAGTACTTGGATTTACTAAGCGGTTGACCAGCGGTGACCCAATAGCCGAATGGTTAGGGCTCATACCAGGTCCCTGGTTCGATTCCTGGCCGGCCGGACCTTTTGCTGCTTGTCTCTCTGTGTTACCTGTCTCAATACACTGTACCTGTCAATATAGACTAAGTAAGCCATAATGACAAAATGTAATGATGAAATGAAATAAAATAAATCCTTTCCAAGAGGGAATTTGATACACTGCAAAAGGGCGGCACAAATGCATTGCTTGTTTATCAGGGAAACAAATACAAATTTGGGCTGAGGTCACTCTCAGTGACCAAACCACCAGGGCCACTGGTGGGAAGTGCTCGACTCTAGTGATACTTTCTGTCAGCGTGACAATAAACAGCAGGTCAGCAGCCTTGTTGCTGTTACCACTGTGGTCCCACCCTGAGAATGTTTTCTACCCAACATCCTGTGATCAGAACCTCTCCCCTCACCTATACAGTATTCCTTACATGGCTCTTGATTTTGAAAAGTTATTGATATGAGGATTTCTTTAGCCTGATGAAAAACACTTACAAAAATGTTTCATGTGCTTATAAATGGGAAACCCTTTCCCAAAGTCTTGTATAGTTATTTACTGCATCTTTTACAATATCCTGGTACCTCTTTAAGTTGGTTTGTATTCTAAGATAATACACACACACATCTAAGTACAAATACAAAATTCATCCAAAGCACTGAAAATAATATGAGAACAAAGAATTCTTTGGTATAATGGTATCGTAATACCCCCCAGTGAGTTTATGCACTTGGCATGGTCTACAGCGTTTAGAAGAGGTCCGGGAAGCTGTGAGACGTAAACAGAGTAGAGGGGAAAGGGGTCAGAGGACTTGACTGTTCCACAAATAAACAAAGTCCCTCGGAGGTAGTAGCTATCACTAGTGGAACTCCACAAGGATCCCACAGCTGTGGAAGATCAGAGAACTTCAGTGACACAATTGTTTGTGCTTATGGCCAAAAAAGAAACAAGCTTTGTTCAGTGTCGACAATGGGTCTGTGCAGCTCTTTTTTGAAAGACTGGCAGGCCAGAGGGATGACAATATATGACTTGTTGAAAGGAGATGATTGTCAAAATCCTCCCTTACTCCCCCTCTCGCTTCCCAACTTTTCCCATACCTTCAACATCCCTGCTCCCTGCCCCATTTCCCCCCTTCTCTCACCCACTCTCTCCCTATACCCTTCCTATCCCTGGCCCGTTTTCTTTCTCTCTCCCTCTCAATTCCCTGGCCCTCCCTCTCTTTTCCCCTCTTCTTCCCCCTCGTAATCCCCCCCCCCCCCCCCACCTCTCTCTCTCTCTCTCTCTCTCTCTCTCTCTCTCTCTCTCTCTCTCTCTCTCTCTCTCTCTCTCTCTCTCTCTCTCTCTCTCTCTCTCTCTCCCCCTCTCTCTCCCTTCCCCCAGGCAGCTCCCTCCCTTCCTGTCGGCCTCTGAGTAGAGGATGTGTCTGGGAGTGTGTGTGTGAGAGAAAGAGGAAAGCCGTCAGTAGAATGGATATGTGCCCTCTCTCCTCCACCCTTTCTCCTTGCTTCTCTGTGTGTGTCTTTCTTCACCGTTCTCTTGCAGTGTTGTGTCCTCGGCACTCGGAGCGCTGGCCCTCAGGGAAGAGGAGGCTCGGTGGACAGAAGAACAGGCGGTTGGCTGAAAACTGAAGTTAAATGTCAGACAGAGAACAGAATGGTGGTGACAAACCAGAAGGTAATGGGCAAATACACACACACACACACACACACACACACACACACACACACACACACACACACACACACACACACACACACACACACACACACTCACACTCACACTCACACTCACACTCACAGGCACACACAGGCACACACATGCACACAACTCACTCACAGTGCCAGCACAGTCAAGTGACACCCATTTCTTCCAAAGTCTCACAAAAGAGGAAACAGCACAGTGGATGGCTAGTGTTGAATTTCTATGAGTGTGACTGAATGTCAATGAACTTCTGCCTATCTCAGCCTATCCTTGATGTGATAGACACAGCGCCTAATTTACAGTATAGTCTTGTCTATTTAATTAGAGGACGCCTGCCTGCCCTGATCACAATGATGTAGTTGTTACGCAGGTAAGGTGGCTCAAGTTTTCTCTCATTTATAAACATGTTACAATCTCTGTGTCAGTGTTGCAGCGGATGCTAACATCATCTGTGTTGCCATGAACTCTATGGCTGTGACTTTGACCGTGATGGTGCAGTTCGAGAATGCATTAGGCTATAATGGCTCTCCTGAGAGGGAACTCTATCGGTTTGCTGTTTGGCAGAATTGCTGATGATGACATATTCTGCACTCAGATTTATGTTCATGGTGTTACCTTACCATATTGCCAGTAAATGAATGCTTGCTTACAACACAAGACCATAACTGTTACCATAACCTTGACTTAACCCTAATTCTGACTCTAACACTAAACCTAACCCTCAACCATATAATGAACACTATTCGAAGTGAGTGCTTTGCCTTACTTTCTCTCTTTCACTGTGGTAAAACTCACATGAGTCCTATAAAACACAGACATACACATTCGCATAAAGATCTGCGTGCTGACTCACGTGTTGTGCTGAGACTCACTCATAGGGTTATTATTGAATTAAGTTAATTGGAGACCACATCCTGTGATGCGGATTATGATGATGGGGTGCCTGCCTGCCTGCAAGTCCTATCTATCTCGTTCACTTGATGACCAACTGACAGACTGCCTTTACAGGCTGGCTGACAGATTGTATTTGTCCGTCTGGCTCGCTTTGCTGTGTGACCAGCTGACAAGCTGATTAGTAACGGACTGATTCTGACTTACAAACAGAAGGCCTTGTTTGAGCTGATAAAAAAAGATATCCTCTCTTGAAAATCCATTACTGCAGCGTCACTAGTTGTTGATGCCTGGTGTTCTAAAAGAGCGTTTTGTTCTTGACCAGTTAATCCTCCTTGCATTTCACCAGGGAGTCCCATTGACTTGTGAGATCTCTGTTACTTTACAGATTTAAATTCATTGTATGGCCTAGGCAAGGCAAGGCAAGGCAATTTTATTTGTATAGCACATTTCAACAACAAGGCAATTCAATGTGCTTTACACAAAACATCAAGCAAAGGAAACACAATTATAAAATGACATAAGGATGCATAAAACAAAATAAGTAAAAAATAACAAATACAATTACAGTGCAGAAGACAAAGAAAAAAGAAAAGTAATTCAATTAAAGGCCACGGCAAACAAAAAGGTCTTTAGTTGTGTTTTAAAAGAAATAAGAGTAGCAGCAGATCTGCAGTTCTCTGGGAGTTTGTTCCAGATATGTGGTGCATAAAAACTAAATGCTGCTTCCCCATGTTTATTTTTGGTTTTAGGGACAGAAAGCAGACCTTTCCCAGATGACCTGAGAGATCTGGATGGTTCATTATATCGCCCAAGATCAGAAATGTATTTTGACCCTAAACCATTTAATGCTTTATAAACCAACAGTAGTATTTTGAAACCAATTCACAGGGAGCCAGTGTAAGGATTTAAGAACTGGGGTGATATTCTCCACTTTCTTGGTATTAGTTAAAGGGATGTTTCACTTTCAAAAAAACTTTGGGTCATTTTATCAGCTACTCAGGCTTTCGTGAGACCCCCAGATCGTTTTTAAGTTGCTTGATTCAGTATTTAGATATTTGATATTCATTTTATCAGACACGCCCCCTTCCTATACAAACCCATTATAATTTCAAACTCCATTTTTAACATGTTAGATTTATCAAAAACACCCGTCCTTGGTTTTGGTGACTCACCCCGCCCTCCTAATATGCGAGGGGGCCGTGTTTTTTCCATAACGTTTTTCATTTATTTTTAATATTATTTTTGGAAAATGAAAAAAATTAAATACAATAGAAAAAGAAAAGAAAAAAGTGATCGAAAAAACACGGCCCCCTCGTGTATTAGGAGGGCGGGGTGAGTCACCAGAACCAACGACGGGTGTTTTTGATAAATCTAACATGGTTAAAAATGGAGTTTGAAGTTATAATGGGTTTGTATAGGAAGGGGGCGTGTCTGATAAAATGAATATCAAATATCTAAATACTGAATCAAGCAACTTAAAAACGGTCTGGGGGCTCACAAAAGCCTGAGTAGACGATAAAATGACCCAAAGTTTTTTTGAAAGTGAAATATCCCTTTAAGGACTCGAGCAGCAGCAGTTTGAATCAACTGCAGTCGTCTGATAGATCTTTTAGGGAGTAAAACACGTTACAGTAGTCAAGTCTACTGAAGATAAATGCATGGACAAGGTTTTCTAGATCCTGCTGAGACATAATAGTCTTTTAACCCATGCTTTTTTTTAGGTGATAGTATGCCGACTTTGTGATTGTGTTAATGTGGCTAATTAAATTCAGGTCTGAGACCATGACTACACCATATTTGTTTTTCACGCCACTAACCGGCCCTCAAATATAGTTTAAAGTTGTCTCTATATGGGCATGTTACATTTGTGACGTCCACTGTCCGGCCACAAGGTAATTTTTATATAGAATGTACAAGAGTCTCTCAGAGTTAAATTAACCATATGGACTAGCATCCCTATTCTGGGGTGAACATTCGGTGAAAATAACAGATATACAGATAAGTTCACAACGTGTCACGATACAAGGTGTTGTGAGCTTGTAGATCGGCTATTTCCAGCAAAGAGATTTGGTGTGTAGAGGGACTACTATAGACTTGGGGGAGTCTGGTCAAGGAAGTATAGGGTTTAAGCGGTTAACTCTCGATTTTACAGTGTGGGACAAAAAGCAATATACTGTAGGTAACACAGTGGCCTATGTGCTGAATGACCATACCATGAAGGAACTTTTTTTCTACATTTCTCCTAAATGTATCTTGTTCCTTACATTGTATTTGACAGATGTGGCACCCCAACCAGAGGTGTGGCCAGAGGTTGAGCGTGCTGAGCAGCTGGCGCGGGGTGCAGCTCTGAAGTGGGCGTCAGGTGTGTTCTGTCGCCCTGAACATCTGGAGAGACTGAGTCAGTACAGGAAGAGAGAAAGCCACCGGACCACATCCATACACTCCAGGCTCAAGGTACGCAAATCTGCACAGCTTGTTGTTTTGAATCAACCATCACCAGTACAAATGCAAATGAATGATCCAACAAGCTGAGCTGAATTATTGTGGTTCTCTTCCAGTCTGTGGTCCAGTCCTACCTGGAGGGGGTGGGCTGGGGTCTTGGGCAGCTCCGAGGGGCTAGGGCAGAACTGTCAGATGTGTCCCACGCCCTGCGGAAGGCGGGATTGGAGTCGAGTCGTAACGCTGAGGTGGTCAAGTCTCTGGAGACACTGACAGAGCTGTCATTCAATCACAGTCAGCTGCTTGCTGCAGTCAGCAACCTGCCGCGACTCTACGCTGGTGGGTAGAATCTTTAACAGGCTATTCTCCTCGTATTCCCTGTCCTACTGCTCTTCTCCCATCCTCCTCCACTTTTTCATTAGCGCAGGGATTCTCAGAGCCCCATGGGTCCTCGAGGGGGGTCCCAGGGGAGTTAGTTAATATAGTATCAAAATGAGTTAAACGACTTTAAACTTATATCTTCAAGTCGGCTATCAGAAAATACCCAATCTACAAGCTGACAACACAACGCAATGCAACACATTGTGAGCTTGTAAATTGCCTTTTTTTTTTTTTTATAGAAAACAATTATTAACAACAAAAAAATGTCAGCAGGGTGGTCTGCAGCCAAATACATATCAATTTGGGGGTCTTTGACATGAAATGTTTGCAGAACCACTGCATTAGCCCATCTCCACAAAGTCCCACTGTCCTCTCCTCACATCCCTGTATTCTTCTTCCTTACCTTCCTCCCATCGCCTCGCTCGTCCTCCTCCTGCCAGTGCGTAGCATGGTGGCAGAGACAGAACGTCTGGTGGAATCACGCCGCCTCCTGGAAGCCCATGCCCGCCTGATGGAGCTGGAGCACTGGCAGGACGACATCCTCTGGCAACTCCACAGAGGAGCTGGAACCTCTGGAAGCGCCCTCAGTGCAGAGGACGACGAGCTGGTGACGGCATACTTCTCTGGTGTGGGACGTCTAGTGGAGGCCCTGGGTAAGAAATAGTTCCACTCCTGGTAAGCGTGATTAAGGGTGGCCAAATTACACCGCACTGCAATATACGTCTGGTTAGGAAAACAGCAAAAACGCCTTTCATAGCATGGTGTTGAGTGGAATAAACTCCACTAAAACCTGAATGAAAAGGGGATTAAGAATACGATGTATAGGATAGGGTTGGTTGTGTAGAGCAGTTGTTTCTTGTTTTATACATAGTATTGATGAGACTTTTATATTGTGAATGATGAAACATTACCTTTGTGTCAGATATTGTCAGCTTGCCTGCATACTGCAAATGGTCACCTTTGAGGACCACAGTTGAAATGCGTTTTCTAACGAAATATTGATTTGGAAGTAGACTACAGTCACCTGCTTACTCTATGTATGATAGAAAACACATAGCTACGAAACAAACCAGAAATCAGAACAATAAAACAATGCATCACTTTAATGTATAATGTAAAAGCCATACCGACAAAATACATCCATACACCGGACACGCATTATTATTCTGCATGTTGCAGAACTTTCAGACATCCCTGTAAACACTGCAGCTACTGTACTTCCTCAACTGCCACTACACCACTGTTTCTCAAAGTTGCGTCCTGGGACCACCAGGGGTCCAAATGGAAACTTACGGGTCTGTAACTCTGAGTTAAATTAACACAAAGGATTTGACAGTGTAGATTGGGATCCCAGAGATCACAAAAGCTGGCGGTCCTTGAAATTCAAAAGGTTGAGAATGACTGCACTCCACCACTGCAGGTAAGGAGCTGTGGGCCGTAGTGAGCAGCGGCCTGGCCCTGGCCCGTCAGAACCCCACGCCCTTTGTGTCTGCAGTGCGGATCGTGGAGCGAGAGGAGGCCCTCGACCAGCTCTTTCTGGAAGAGAGAGGAGGTGCCACTGGCCACAGCAGACCACTGCCCCCTGGTAGGCCCCGCTGCTGGAGAGAACGCCTCTTCCAGGTAAGTCAAACTCGCACATCGGCAAGGACCCGAGGAAGTGCGGTGCCCACCGCCGAGTTGTTCGGATATGCGGTTGTCCAGATATCCAGTTGTCCAGAACCGCTTATCCAAACAATATGCCCATATATTGGCAGGCCAATTATACAGGGTATGGGCATATGCAAATGACATCAGGGATCTCCATATATGGGCTTAAAAGGGACACAGGTAACAACAACGCAGTCAAAGGGATGGAGGGAATTCATATGGAAGAATCAAATCCGGTATTTTATCACACCCCAGATTAAAAGCAAACAAATTAAGAATCAACAGCTATGCTGGAGAAACTGCGGAAACTCTGACTCCAACCATACACACGTCTTCTGGAGCTGTACGAAAATCCAGCCTTTTTGGGAAACTCTGCACTCAACAATATGTGAGGTTTTAGGCTATGAAATTCCCCATTCTTGTCTTGTAATGTATTTGGGTCATATGGAGGGAATTGTACATCCAGGAGACTGTTATCTAGCCAAAATCCTCCTAGCGGCTGGGAAAAAGGCTATCACCAGGAACTGGCTCAAGACTGACGCACCGGACTATACACAGTGGAGAAATATAGTGGACAATATTCAGGACATGGAAAAATTGACATTCAAACTGAAAATAAGGGAAGATCTCTATGAAAAAAGATGGGAAAAATGGATAATATACATAATCTTAAGAGAAGGGATGTGATGACGTAAGAAAATGAGGTTATTGTGCACCCCCACAAAGGTCTAAAAAGGTAATATGTAAATATAATTTCTGTTTTTTTTTGTTTTTTGTTTTGTTTACCTAAGTTCATGTAAATGTCTGTTCTATGATTTGTTTTGTTTTATTTTATTGGAAAAAGTGATAAATGTAACTGTTTGAAGTATCCTCAATAAACACAAAGTTATAAAAAAAAAAAAAAAAGGGACACAGGTAGACAGACAGATAAAGAGATCGCCATATATGGGCACAAAAGGAACACAGACAGACAACGGGTACTCTGACAAAGCCCCCGACACTATGACTCAGACATATCGGTTGGATTGGCGGTGCAACGCCCGAACTCTAGATGCAAACCTTTAATCTGCGTGCTGATTTGTGCTGACATCGGGCATATCCATATTTGGAATCTGTGTTGACGTCTGGCATGTCCATATTTGGGCATATTCCGTCCACCCGCCACTGACAGACACGCACACAACTTGACCTTGAGAGAGAGAGAGAGAAATCGACAGAAGAGTTATTTTATCTTCTTCCTCAAGTTTCCTCTCTCTGACTTTTCTCTTTTAACTTTGAAAAGCTCAGCCAATCCCTGAAAACTGAGACAGCCAGGGAAATCGAGCTCAGCAAACTAATGGACCAAACAGTCCAAAAGAAGTGTTTAATGTACATAGAAAAGCTGATATAGATCAATCTTCTTACACTTTCAACCTTTCCTGCCCACACCAGGTACTAGAAGAGGCGGTGTCCACACGCTTCCGTAGCGTATCCTTCCTGCACACACGCGGTCCAGGACTGGCCGGACACCTGTCTGCTCTCCAGCATGGTGTCATGGCCGACTTGGCCACGGTACGACACCTGCTGGAACACTGTGTCCCACCGCACTACTGCCTAACAGGGGCTTATCTGAGGGCCAGCCACCGCTGCCTACAGTCTCACCTGGCACAGGTCTGTAAGTCTACAATATAGTGTTCTTGGCCCTGTGAGAATTATTCCGATAAAAAAATAAATGTTATTTCAAGGATCCTCAGTTTGATATGCATTTGGCCACAGACCATTACAGTACAGTAGAACCCGCACACCGAGCCTAAAAGTCGGACTTCTTTTTATCAATACAGCACCCACCACTTTTATCCATGGTGGATCTTTGTCAGGTCAATTTCAAATAAATGTTCAGTCATTCAATTCAATATAGACCCTGATAAGTGATGTCACTACAAGTAAGGGAAAAAAAAGAAGTGTGGCTAATTTAAACATCATTGCATTACTATTACAAGCGACGTATTTAGAGACAAACTATGCCATGCACAACCCTGAACCCATTGTTAACTCTCTGTTGAAGTTCATATACCCTTGAACCTTTTAACCACATTAACCCTGGCTGGCATCCCTATTTTATTTGTTAAATTTCAAAAATACCTAAAATATCTACAAGCTGTTACATTGCAGCAAGCTGTGAGCTTGTAGAGCTGCTATTTTCTTGTAAAAGGGTGGTGGTTAAATCACCACTACATGACTGCATCTGCATACAATGAACATATGAGGTTGTTCTCTGGCCTAGGTTAGCAGCTGGGAGCTAGAAAGTGGAGAAATCTTCGCTGTGCTCAACTGGGTGCTGCACATCTACAACAGGTGAGAAACCACACCAATAAAGTTACAATAAAAGAAATGGAGCGAGGCTCAAAAGTTGATGGTCTATTGTGTCAAGCTGCTGTCTCTCCATGCTGTATGTGTTTACAGTTGCTGTTCAGGGACCCTCTTGATTTGGTGCAACAATATGAAAACTATGCGAAAAAACAACAGCACACAAATCACAAACTTTTGTAATGAACCATAGAATCTTAACCACTTAACTTTAGTTTCAACCTAGCTAACATTTTCAAGACATGTCTTTTAAAGAAATCAGAAAATGTTCTAAATTATCAACACATTTTCTTTGGGCCATTTACGCAACACGTTGTACGATCAAGTATAAAACAGGGCTTAACCACTTGAAACCCATATGGTTGAGCGGAGTACCTCAGGGCTCTATACTAGTGTATTTTCCTTTTTCTGTAATTTTCTGTGAAAGCTTTCCCCACAATATGGATGCTGGGGTTTAAGTGGTTAAGCCCTACATCAGCCAACCTTCTCTGGATCAGAGAAGGTTGGTCTGGATCAAGTGTTCTCGGCCCACCCACCTGGCCACTTAACACGGCAGCCCTTAAGTGGTCATGTGGGTGGGCCACATGCATTTTCAGAGATGTTTATTTTAATTATCAATCAATCGATTGTGTTCAACACATTATCATGTGTATTCTGCAGACCGAAGAAGACGCATGATAATGTGAAATCACACGACCGGGATGGTTTAGCAGGCTAAATTACTTGGGGCCCCCTTGCGATATCCTCACCACCCACAGGTTGGGAATCGCTGCCCTACAGTATATACGTTGTTGTTGAAAGTACAGACCCAGGGGTCTATACTTTTGTATGTGTGTGTGTGTGTGTGTGTGTGTGTGTGTGTGTGTGTGTGTGTGTGTGTGTGTGTGTGTGTGTGTGTGTGTGTGTGTGTGTGTGTGTGTGTGTGTACTGTACGTGCGTGTGTGCGTGTCTCCCTTCTTAGAGTATTACCGATGAAGCATGAATGCCATGCAAATATTATCCTAGAAAATTTCTAACATCTAATAGTGTTGTTTTGGCAGCCCAGACATGATGGGCCACCCAGAGCTGCTAGCTGAGATAGAGAGAGAGGAGCTGGGACCTCTCATCTCTCTGGAGGGGCTGGAGCAGCTGCACAACAAATACGTCCACAGTGTTCGGGTGAGGACTCTGAGACAGGATGCACATGAAGTCATGCATGCTTTGCACAACGGTTCATCTTGGGTTCTCTCTATCTGTCGGCTGCCTGGCGTTAATTCCAGGCAGTCAGTCCTTCTCAACTGTAAATCCCTCCCTCTCTGTGTCTGTCTGTTTGTGTGAATGGATGCCTTCATGAGTGTGCCTGTTATGTATTAGAGATGTTACGAAATGTAGTAACTCTCAAGGACCCCCAAAATAATATGTAATTGGCCACTGACCGCCGCCATCTGAAAATATGATGTGCCAGGTCCCCCATACAAGAGTTATGTTGTTAAAATGTTTAAAAAATATTCCAAATGTCTCCAAGATTTATTTGAACATAGCAGATCTACAAGCTCACAAGTGAGTAAGTAGGTCAGAGGAGCTACTTATTGTCGGTATCAGCCGAGACCGCAAGAGTCTATCCCTGTTACAATAGATGGAATGCTGAGGTGGAGAGCCACAGCTCCCCGTACTTACCTATCGCATGACTTGCCACACCCAATCCATGCTACTCATACGTTGGATTGACGGTGCCCGGGAATGAACCTATGATCTTGTGGTCCAAACGCCAGAGCTTTACCGACTGAGCTACACGGACAAGATGTGAGCTTGTGGCCAATATACAAAGTATAGGTTTAAACTTGTTGAACAGGTTTTTATGCTATATTAACTCATTTTGATGGGGACCACCTGGAACCCCCTAAAGGACCCCTGGGGGTCCCCGGAGCCCACTTTGAGAAGCAGTGTTTTACAGAGCGGTGTGTGTTGCCGTTTTCAGAAGAGCGTGTCAGAGTGGATGCACAAAGCTCTGGAAGTGGAGCTGACCGACTGGCAGAGAGATCAGGAGCCAGACACTGACCATGAGGGCTTCTACCACACCAGCCTGCCGACTATTATCACACAGGTCAGCTGCGTGCGTGCGTGCGTGCCTGTGTGTGTCTGTGTGTGTGTGTGTGTGTGTGTGTGTGTGTGTGTGCGTGCGTGCGTGCGTGCGTGCGTGCGTGCGTGTCTGTGTGTGTGTATTGACTATAAGTCATGTATGAATTTGTGATGCTGTGATTAATTTGTTGGGTGGTTGTTGTTCAGCTGTGATTGTTAATGGCATGGTTGTGTGTTTTTATGTTAATCACACCTGTGTCATTTTGGTGCCAACCAATGACAATAGACATATGCTTGTTGCTCTGATGCACTCATTTATTGAGACATTAATAAAGAAGAAACCAATTTGGTTGTTCATTTATTAATGTCTCAATAAAATATTGCATTGGAGTTTGTTGTGTTTGTTTATGTAATATTTGTGTTTAATACAGATGCTGGAGGAGAATGCCCGGGTGGCTCTGATGATCGGACAATCACTACGAGACCAGACAATACAGATGGGCCTCTATGAGATGGAGAACCTTTTAAATAGGTGTGCGTGTGTGCGTGGGCATGTGTTAGAATATGAGTGTCTGTACATACAGTTGTATAAGTGTATACGTATATCAATCAACTTGATTTGTTATTTTACCTTGTTGTGTTACATAATATCTCTTTATGTCCAGGTTTCGAGAGGCTCTGGTGGAGTTTGGCAAAGAGCATCGCAGGGATCCAAGTAACAACAAAAACAAGTTCTACCTCCATTATCTACTGGCTTCCATCAGTAACTGCATCATTCTTAAGTAAGACTATGCAAGAAAAAGATAATAAGCAAGAGAAAGAGAAAGGCAGCTTGTGTTTAATTCATTGAGGTTCCACACCATCTTATTGTCCATTGGAGAGACTGGAGTCTCTGTGAGTCTCCAAACAATTACTATTGGGAGTGATATAACACTGGAACAGTACTGTATTACATTTTCATGGACATTAACATTTATTTCTTCTCAAAATGCATTGTTTGAAAGGGTATTTTCTCCTCTCCTTACTGTATATTTATAGTATCATGTTACTTCCATACTACCCAGGACGTCCACAGAGAGCCTGCAGCAGCAGCAGTCATACCGGTCAGCGAGCCAGTTCACCCGGACTCCCCCCAACCCACTGGCAGCCCTTGACCGGGCTGTGAGGCGAGCCTGTCGCCTGGTGATGGACCAGCTGCTGTTAGATCTTCAACCCTTCCTCCAAGGTTTCCACACTCGCCCCTGGCTGGCCCAGGGTGACCCCACCCCCAAGGTTTGCCAGGTTCTGGAGCGACACCTGGAGCTGTACAGCCGCGTGCGACCTCCATGTCGACAGGTCAGATTACCCTCCAAATTGGGGATAGGATCCCAAAGCGATTTGCTTTTGGAGTACATAGATATTGCCTCTTAGAACTTTAAGGCACTATAGCAGTGGTCAGCAACAGGCAACCCCCACCAGTGATTATATATGGCCTGGCAAATTATTATAATTACACATAGGTACTAGGTAGGATATGAACAGCAATGGCTTTGCATTGATTAAACCGGGTAGGATGTACGTGTACGCATAGTTCTCTTTCCTTTCTTCCTTGAATGTTTTTACTGTCAACTTTACAAAAATGCATGCCTTAAAACAATACACTGTTTCTCTCCTTGAGACCTTGAACCATGAAAGAGCTCTTGTTCGAAAAGGGAGTATGGCGGCTGTGTCCAGATAAAAATGTTCTTTTCAACTTTTGGATGAACTACTGTTAATATCCTCCAGGTGCCACATATGATTACACTTCCATTTCTATCAGTTATACCACACACATCTTTATTTATTAATGTTTATAGCAATATAGTTATTATTGTCTATAAGGTGGTTTGTCGCATGTTACTAAATTAGCCATTGATCGAGTTCTGGCCCACTATAAAGGCTTAGAAAATAATTGGCCCAAAGTCAAATTTACTTGCCGACCCCTGCACTATAGTCTGCCTCTATAGTTCTCATTGCTCAATTCAATAATATTTGTCATGCCATGTATGGGTTAAGGTTAGGTTTAGGCATAGTCTTACTGAAGTTAGGGTTAAGGTTATAGGTTTAGGCATAGTTGCAAAAACGAGAACTGTCAATCGCAGCGGCTACTGGCCAATCACAGCGGGTCTCCCTAGACAAGTGGTGGTATCCATAAGCACGCTCCCTTGACAGCTTCCTGTGATTTTGGCATAATCTTATTCCACTATGTTAAAATCCTTCTCCCAAATAGTCTTTAATGCTGTTTGGATTGTAGTGCAAAATATTGTGGAATGGTATTGAGAGGCTTCATGACCCACTCCAGATTTCTTAGATATCAGAGAGCAACTTAGATTGCTGAGGGTGTGTTGTTGGAGGGCCCAGCAACATAGATAACAAGTGCCTCACATACTGGATCAGGGGAGACAAAACTAAAGTATTATTTTTAAACAAATCTCCCTGTGTCTGAATGCATTTCTTCAACCACACGTTCCATAAAAACAGGACTCTAGCAACACATAACCTTGTGTTAACCTATATGTTTGACTCCAACTTAAGATGAATGTTTATGTTATGGATTCTAGCTACCTTTTTCCATAGGTCCTGCAGATGAGGAAGAAAATGGGGTGGTGCTTCTTCTCAGATGACAATCTGATGGATAAGCATGCTAGTGGGGTGAGGGGCAGGCTCACATCTTGCTCAATACATGACCATGGAGGAGCTCTTTCTGGTGGGAGGGACCTTTGGATGATACTGTATGTCGCAAGCTAAATGCATAATGATACAATAACAGTTTTGGAAGTCCCATATCCGCTCTGTCTACAGGGAGTTGTAATTTTCCCATATGCATCTGTGGGCGTTTTCCATTCCAAAGAAATGTGTTGCATATGCAGTCAAATTGCTTGAAATATTTCACAGGAATATGTATTGGGAAGGAGATAGTTAGGTGTAGGAACTGGGATTACCAGCCTATGTGGTATGCGCCTGGACCGCTAGGCCAGCGGGCGCCGTACCTGTATACTTTGTTGTAAGCACAGCTGCTAATTAAAAAGAATGGGTGTGTTAGATGTAGGTGTGCAACAAACCCATTATACATTTTATTAGCTGCAGCTGTGCTGCTTACATCACATTGTACCAAGCTCAGCCTAGCCTTAATCTCATGAAATTGGCACTAGGGCCTGGGGTTTAGGTCCCCTTTAATAGCACCTATTATTGTGTCCCTACAGCGTCTTCAGGAGGAGTCCCAGTGGTTGACTGTAGTGGAATATGTCAGGGCTCTAATGCAGAAGAGGCTTGTGTGTAGGAGTGCTGAGGACAGGAGACAACTGGCCCAGCGTATGACTCAGGATGACCAGCAGTTCAGAGAGCTCTTCCATGGCCTGGTGAGGAAGACATTCACCACCATTATTACGGGGCCAGAGCTCTGCTCTGGAACCGTATTGTTATTCGTTTTATTCTGTCACTTCTGCCACTTTTCGCAGTTCTGGCTGAACCGCGCTGTCGCTTTTTACGAAACTCGGCCATATGGTAGATGGTCATGAAAAACGATCAAAAAATAATTCTCACAATCTTTCGTCCAAAGGTGGCGCTATAGCACTCAATTGAAAATGCCAACTTTGACCAGGTACAACTCATGCCCTGTTTCACCTACAGCCATGAAACTTGGATACACATATGCGTCTCCTCATGCTGAACAACTTTCACCCTCTGACTTTTGACCTCTGACCTTTAGATCTCCCACCATTTTGAATTATATGAAAAACAGTCATTGGCTCCTAACTTCTGCATTTTTTCACTTATGGAAAATCCGTTGGACATTTTTTTAGGCAGTGGTCCAAAGTTCAAGTGTCAAACGTTTCGTGCAGATTGCTCAAAAATCCCAGGAGGAGATAGATTTTAACTATTACAGTTTTATGAAAATTATTCATCTGTGCCTAAAACATACATGCAGACTCACATTTCTTTGAAACTTTGCAGAAATGTACAGGGTCATTCCAAATATCACTGAAACCAATCTTACTCCAATTGGCCAAAAGGGGGCGCTATAGCAATTTTTTGAAAAGGCAGACTTTAAACAGGCATAAGTCATGCCTCGTTTGGCCGAAAGTCGTGAAACTTGCTTACACATGTGCCTTGACTCATGAGGAACACACGTATCGATTTGACCATTAAGCTCCGCCCTTAGATTTTCCGCAATTTTGAGCAGTTTGAAAAATACTTGTTTTTGCCAGTTCTGGCTTAACCGTGCATACGCTTTTTACGAAACTCGGCCATATGGTAGATGCTCATGAAAAACTACCAAGAAATAATTCTCACACTCATTCGTCAAAGGGTGGCGCTATAGCACTCAATTGAAAGTGCCAACTTTGAACAGGTACAACTCATGCCCTGTTTGACCTACAACCATGAAACTTCGATACACACATGCGTCTCTTCATGCCCGACAACTTTCGTGGTCTGACTTTTGACCTCTGACCTTTAGATCGCCCACCATTTTGAATTATATGAAAAACAGTCATTGGCTCCTAACTTCTGCATTTTTTCACTTATGGAAAATCCGTTGGAAATTTTTGTAGGCAGTGGTCCAAAGTTCAAGTGTTAAACGTTTCGTGCAGATTGCTCAAAAATCCCAGGAGGAGATAGATTTTAACTATTACAGTTTTATGAAAATTATTCATCTGTGCCTAAAACATACATGCAGACTCACATTTCTTTGAAACGTTGCAGTAATGTAGAGAGTCATTCCAAATATCACTGAAACCAATCTCACTCCAATTGGCCAAAGGGGGGCGCTATAGCAATTTTTTGAAAATGCAAACTTTAAACAGGCAAAAGTCATGCCTCGTTTGGCCGAAAGTCGTGAAACTTGCTTACACTTGTGCCTTGACTCATGAGGAACACATCTATCGCTTTGACCAGTAAGCTCCGCCCTTAGATTGTCCGCAATTTTGAGCAGTTTGAAAAACACTTAAACCCAGGATTTTTCAGCTATTTGCGTGAAACTGTATCATCTGTGTGATCTCCTTTTTCACAGTTACTTGTCTGTTGGGCCAATGGCGTCTCCCTTAAATGAATGCCTCACAATCTCAAGGTCACCAGTTCAAGCCTCACTTGATGCAGACTTAATTTAAGTTGAATTGCAAACAACATGACTGTATCAATGAATACATGTGCAAATGGTAAAGATAACCTGAAATGCTTATTTGAGAGTACGTTTTTTCAACGTATGACATACTTCATTCTGAAAATAGCTGATCTACAATCTCACAACTTTTCATGGTTTGTGAGCTTGTAGATCGGCTACTTTCACTAGTTTTGGTTCTGAGGAGATGTACAATTTCTTCATTGGTAAATGGTTTGTGAACGAGTGATCTTAGTGTTAGTGAAACAGGGGCTTGGTTCATGAAAGAAGGCAAGAGTTTATGATCTTCAACAGACAATATCAGCCTGGACAAAGCTATAGCACTATAGGTAGTGTTGCAGCCTATTAGTTTGAAGGTTGAGAGTTCGAATCCTGTTAATGGCAGTAGGTTGAGATGTCCAATCAAACCATTATGTTTCCATCTCTCTCTCTCATCAATCTATTGTTTCCATGTCACTCTCTCTCTCTTCAATCTATTCCGTTTCCATGTCTCTCTCTCTCTCTATTCACTGGCCCCGTATTATCGCTGCTTGCAGCTATATTGTATTTTTTGTATTTGGGTAATCACCACAGTTAGTACAGACCTGGCATTGTGACTGGCTGAGAGGCATGATTCTAATGAGTGCCAATAGGATTTGTAAATTGTAAATTGTGTATTTATATAGAGTCTTTATCCAAAGAGCTTTACAATGTGCTTTACATTCAGTTCTTGGAAACTGCCAAATAAATAACACAAATGTGTAATACGTTATTTCTTCATGATCCGAACTCTTCACAAACTAAATGTTTTGCCAATATTCATGAGTGCATTATGTGTATATTTGTTAGTTCTTTTACATGTGCTGGATGTGTATGTACCTGTATGTTTATATATAAACGTGTGTGTGTGTGTGTGTGTGTGTGTGTGTGTGTGTGTGTGTGTGTGTGTGTGTGTGTGTGTGTGTGTGTGTGTGTGTGTGTGTGTGTGTGTGTGTGTGTGTGTGTGTGTGTGTGTGTGTGTGTGTGTGTGTGTGTGTGTGTGTGCGTGCGTGTGCGCGTGCGTGCGCGTGTGTGTGTGTGTTGATCCAGGAGGGTGAAGGGTCAGTACCTGAAGTGAATCCTCTGGCTTTACTACCAGTGTTGGCAGACTTCATTCAACTCAAGGATCCTGGCATGCTTAGTCTAGAGGTGTCTGGACTTGTAGCAAAGTACCCTGACATCAGGTCAGTCTTTCATCTCCCAATTATTTGCAAAAATCCAGTAACTCAACACTCGCCTTTCCTAAAGTGCCTTAAATGCTCTGAGGCTTATTACGTGCATACTGCAACATTAACATTAATTGAAGGCATTAGAATTTCCATACAACAATCGAAGCTAATCAAAAAATAGCTAAATTAGCTGATCTACAAGCTCATAACGTGTCACACTACGACACGTTTTGAGCTTGTAGATCGGCTATTTTTGCTATATTTGACACAGGGCTTAACACACACACACACACACACACACACACACACACACACACACACACACACACACAAGGGCCCCGAGGGGTCACCAGACCCCACTTTGAGAACAACTTCTCTAACATACAGATTGGTTCAAATAACATTTTATTCATTAAAATAAATCCCGGATTACAGCTTTAATTCAGATTACAGATGAATCCTGAACATGAGTTAGCCCTGTCCTCTCTCCTGTCTCCTCAGTGAGGAGCATGTGTCTGTGCTGCTGGACATTCGTGGTGACATCACTAGAGACGTGAGAGGGACAGTTTTGGACCTGCTGGAGCAGAGTGCCCCACCTCTCCCTGCAGGATACAGGCCCATCTTCACAGATATCCTGGTTCCTCCCTCCATGTCCTTCTGCCTCCCTACTGCCAAGTGTGCATGACCATACTGACTAAAGCTTCAAGATTGTGACAGTAGGATCGGAGTGGACCCCAGTTCCAGAAGGGATCACTGACCACCAGATCACCTTGGCCATCTGTTTTACTGTCAGGGGCCTTGAAATTAGAACTCTCCAGGTGGCCAACTTTTCAAATTGTCCCTCATATGGTATAACACTCTCTAGCTGCTAATAAATTAAATGAGATGGTAAAATTCTATATGCATCCACGGTGGCTTGTTGATATGTTAGATTCATGCCCTGATAACATGAGAGGTATTGACATAATAATATTAACCATGACAAACTCCACATTTTCAGCCTGGAATCACAGTTTTCTTTAACTCTAACTGCTACGCACATTTCATTTCTGTGATAGCCGAGCTGTAAAACATCTGACGTATGCATTCCTACAGATGAATACAACCAATGGGATTTTGAATTGACTTTGTAAGCCATATGGCTGTTGATGTGATGTTTATTTTGTGTCATTGTGTAAAATAAAATTAATAAACCAATAAATAAACTAAGGAATGCGTACAAATGTATTAAAGATAAAATAGAATATTGAAAATAGGTAGACATGAATGACATACGTGTGTACATTGTACAGACTGGATCAAAAGTGTATATGACGACACATTCATTATGTACAGTGCCAGCCAGGAACTCAGGCTATGGATATTATGTACAAAGTTCAGTCAAACTTAGGCTTTTATCAAGACGGTCAGTCTTGAACCAAGGCGTCAAACTCACCGTAGTAACCTACTCTCTGTTGCAGTGACAGGACCCATACACATAATGCGACACTAACACATAAACCCCATGAACACATTAAACCCATAGAGCTATGTAATATCGATTAAACTCATTAAATACATTCCCCTGCAAGTAACATTTTAGACATATGTCTCATGGCATGTCTGTCTGTAAACATTAGACATTAGACTGTGAAACATTTTCTGGTGGGGGGCCTGATTTTGTATTCACTTAGTATTCACTGACTTAGGATCACAATGGAAACAAGCTCCTGGGGCTTTTTCTGTTATCCTTTTAACACAAGCTTTGACTGTACCTGTACTCACTGTTAATAAGCATGTTAGTGGTCAATCAATCAGTAGTATTTACTGATTTAGTATGCACTGACTTAGTATTCACTGACTTAGTATTCACTTAGTATTCACTGACTTAGTATTCACTTAGTATTCACTGACTTAGTATTCACTTAGTATTCACTGACTCAGTATTAACATTATGGCCCTGGCTGCACATCAGTGGGATTGGGATGTGTAACCCATGGGCATACTCACTTTAACCATAGTCTGTCTGGGTTGAGTTGTCCAAAATTAAGTATATTTTCAGGAGAAATTACAATTCAGGAGCACAGCACGAGAAAGGGTAAAAAATGCAGGAGTCTCCTGCTAAATTCAGGGTACATGTCAAAATTGTGTTGTACTACTACTAAGTTGTTTGGGTTTTTTACCACATAAATGTTGTATTAATAATTATCGATTTATGAAATGCCTGAATCAAGGAATACATTCTGATTCTAAAGGCATTAAAATAATGTATTTGGAAGGGGTTACAAAGGTTACAACCAGTCTGGTGCAGTGGATCTCAACCAGTGGTCCGGGGACCATCAGTGGTCCTTGGGGAGGTTCCAGGTGGTCCCCAGCTAAATGATTGAAGAGTTGGTAACCAAATGGACCCTTTAGATATTTAAGGGTCCATTAGGTTTCATTTTACACTCAGAAGAGTTAAATTATTGTTAAACATCTGCATTACTTAATTAGAGAATTGTTATTTTGTTATAATCAGCGTTTGCCTGTTGTCTCACTCTCTCCTACAGTGTACAGTTTGTGACAAAAGCTTTAGTCAAAATGCTAATCTTAAGAAACACATGTTGATACACACAGAGGAAAGCCTTTAGCGGTACACTTTGTGGCAAAAGCTTTAGTCAAAATGCTAAAGATTACTTTTTGTTGCTCTCCCCTCATGGAGCTACTTGCGGATTATACCAGGGTCAGTCCACCCTTAGGTGAACACGCACTGACCCTCTGCACCTTAATCCCCATGTATAACGCACAAACTTTTTTGTCTTTTTTTATTTTTTATTATTGCGCTCTTTTTTTCTCTCTAAGCACCTTAGCGTCTATAAGTATATCATGCACAGTATACATACATTGCTGCTATGCTCAGGCACCTTAGTTTGTCTCTTATCTCAGGTACTTTGTAAATATGTAGATAACTTGTTTTTGGCCTTCTATTGTTCTCTTGTTGATCTCCTTCCCACTTGCCCCCTACCCCTCTTCTTCTTCTTCTCTCTCCCCACTCTTCTTTCTACGGAATCTAACGTTGCGATGGGAGTGATGTACAAAACGAATTTCACCCACTTTTTTACCTTGTAAACCTGTGATGTGACAATAAACCTGATTCTGATTCTGATTCCTATGGTAATCTCTCAAGAACAGAACAGCAGAGGGCGCTATTCCCCTTGTATTGGACGATGGGTTCCCAGATTTCTCCTGTACCACACCAATACAGCATGGAATTGTGGACAAAATCTTATCCAAGAATAAAGATCCAACGATAGCAAAAATATTTTTGGGTCTTGGTCTTAGGTCTGAGAGGCTAAATCTCATCAAATGATCCGTGGCTCAAATGCCGAATAAATAATAGCCTTGATATGAAAAGGGTTGAAAACCACTGAACTGGTGTGTATGAAGAATTCCCTGTCAGTGGCTGTCACGTCACGTGACTTACTGACGTACTTGCCAAAATATGTCTGCCCCCGTAGTAGCAATGCTGGTTTAATCCGACTTAGATTATTATAGGCTTTGAGGGAATCGTCATACATTTATTACATTGCAACAAAGTCGGTGTGTTGCTACCACCGGGACGATGAAGATCTTCTGTGGACGAGCCAACCCGATCTCGGGTGCTTTGGACTGGGTGGAGGAGAGTGAGGAGTACGACTATCACCAAGAGATTGCCAGGTAACGTTAGCAATGCGTGCTAGCGCCATGGCGTGGATGCTATTTTGCAGCGGTGGAAAAAAAGTACTCGCATGGTTTACGAAACAAGTAAAGTAAAAGTATCGATACTGCAATGTAGAAATACTCTGTAAAAAGTGAACGTTCTGTATTCACATTTTACTTGAGTTAAAGTAGTTGTTGTCAAATTGTACTTAAAGTACCAAAAGTAAAAGTACTTAAGACGCAGACAGTTCCAGGTTTCAACATGTATTAAAATCTTTTGAAAATAGCAGATCTGCAAGCGTTGTGAGCTTTTTCAAATAGCCAAAGTATAGGGATGCTTTTTTTTGCAATAATTAAAAAGATCTACAAAGTAACTAGTAAGTAAAGTTTTCAAATAATTGTAGTGGAGTACAAAGTACAGTATTTGCCTCTGAGATGTAGTGGAGTAGAAGTAAAAGTATTGAAAATTGAAAATACTTAAGTAAATTAAAAACAACTCGAATTTGTACTTAAGTACAATACTTGAGTAGATGTACTTAGTTACTTTACACCACTGGCTATTTTGTCTGCTTGTTGGAAGCCAGTCACTGCACATTTGGTTCAACGTTGGTGTTCATGTGTGATTGTCTGGCTTGTTTTGGTTGATAAGCGGACAGAGTCAGATTCAAGGTTTGTCTTACCTTTTAACATTGACAACATTATCATCATCATTATCATATCAACATTCAACAGTCCCTGCAAGGAAAACAAACCTGACTGACATTCAACTGGTTGGATACAATGTTAAATTGGCTATTTTCCCCAAATAGTAAAGAAATACATAATTTGGGAAATGGTTTGAACATCCACGGTGCCTCATTACCCAGACCTAAATGATCCCTTTAACTTCTTGTTTATCCCCAGAATGACTGGCTACCCACAGGTTCAGTAGCAATTGTAGAAATATTAGGCCTTACATGTGAAATGTTCAAGCATGTTCAAATGATGTATAATTTACGTTACTTCCGACCTGAGCGGTTGCTCAGTTCAATTTCTGATGATAGAAAATCTGTCTTTTAGGTCCTGCTATGCAGATATGTTGCATGATCATGATAGGGTGAGTGTTGCTCTTCTATATCATGTTCTCCCCCAGTTATTGTCCTCACAGATTCCCTTTAAAATCCACTATAAACTGCCATTAAAATATATTGTTAAAAGTTGTAAGCGTTTCATAAATATGGGATTTTAGGGGAAAATGATAATAAAAACTATTTATGCCTCCTTGATCAATCTGAACAAAACGGTGACTGCAAGACATGCTCACTCATTAACACTGTTAATGTGTCTCTCTCTTCCAGAATGTGAAGTATTACCAGGGAATCCGTGCAGCTGTCTCCAGAGTCAAGGCACGGGGTGAGAGAGTCATTGTTCTAGACATTGGGACAGGAACAGGTCTACTCTCCATGATGGCTCTCACAGCCGGGGCTGACTTCTGTTATGCTGTGGAGGTGAGGCTAGTCTTGTGTTTGGGGTGTTGCTGATGGATCAGTGGTCTTAGCATTGACTGTCCATACAGTCTAAGAAGGGACATATGTCATGTCATGTCATGTTTTATTCTGGGTCAGCTCACCATCATAAACTGTATAAACACATGACTAATGCTGTTTCCAGGTGTTCAAGCCCATGGCTGATGCAGCCCAGTGCATTGTGGAGAAAAATGGATTCTCTGACAAGATCAAGATTATCAACAAACACTCCACTGAAGTCACTGTAGGGCCAGGTCAGAGTCAACATGCGTGTGTACATGTACACACACACACATTCAATTCTATTTGTTTTTTACTATTTTTGCCTGTGGGTTTTATAAATATCTAACCAATGAACCGCATTAGCAAGAGCTTGTGACTAATTAATAACTACTTAATTTTTTCAATTTCCTGAAAAGTAACGTGAAAAGTTTTGTTTCCACCCCACAGCGATGATAGTGTATGTGAATGGTAGGCACATTCCAATAAAATATGTGTTGTACTTGTGACTGATCACAGATGGAGACATGCAAACGAGAGCCAATGTCCTGGTCACAGAACTATTTGATACTGAACTGATAGGAGAAGGAGCTCTACCCAGTTATGAACATGCTCTCCTGCATCTGGTTCAAGTATGTGTGTGTTTGTATGTCTGTCTGTCTGTCTGTCTGTCTGTCTGCTCTTTTTTCCCCTTCATGTAGACAGAGAGTCAAAGTCATCATTTGTGATTTTGTATGTTTGGTTTATGACGATGCGTGTGTAAGGCATCGTCTCTATCATTTTCATTCATTAAAACCTATTTATTCTCAAAAGACATTGAGGTTGCCCTCATTTGCAGTGTCGTCGAGATACATCACAGTACAATTTCATATTCACATCAATGATAAAACAAAACAAAACTTTCCCCTATCTTAAACACAAGTTTAAAAGCAGTTACAGACGTTTGTGGGTAGGTCTGCAATCAAAGATTTAAATTGACCGTATGTTATGGGAGAACATACATTTAATTTAAGCTGTAGGTCATTCCAAGTGGTTGGGGCACTAAAACAAAAGGCTGTTTTTCCCAGTTCAGTCTTTACTTTGGGGACCTTTAGCAGGAGCCAGTCATTGGAGCGTGTCCTATATGTTACAGAATTCCATTCCAGCTGAGATTTAATATACAGTGGTAAAGTCCCATCAACTGCCTTAAAAACAAACGGGTACCAGTGTTTGTTTCGCCTGTCAGTCAAGGAAGACCAACCCACTCTATCATACAGGATGTAGTGATGAGTCCTATAATGTTCTCCAGATACAGCATAGCATCCAGAGCAGCATTCCCATAAATTACATCTCCTTAGTCCAACACAGAAAGAAAGCTTCAATAACCCTTTTCCTACATATCATTGGGAAACTAGCTCCGTTCCTGTAAAAAAAAAAGGCAATCTTTTGCCTTAGTTTACAGGCAAGATTGTCTAAATGGGTCTAAATTTGTCATCAAGCCAGATTCCAAGGTACTTGTATTGAGCAACCCTTTATATATTGGATCCATTTAGGGTAGTAATGCGTAACTTATTTGAAGTGATGTATAAATAATAAATTACAGTTTCTCAAATCAGGAAATATGCATCAATTACTTCTTTAAAGTTAATATGCTTTTGTTAATATTTCCTCTCCACCATAGGACGGCTGTGAGGCTGTGCCCCACCGGGCTACCATCTATGCCCAACTGGTTGAGTCAGAGCTGTTGTGGAGCTGGGCTCAACTCCAGCCCATAGTGGTGGAGAACAGAAGATTGGTGCCCCCCTCCACAGTGGCCTCCTGTGCTGGAGCCCATTCTGTCTGTGACATCCAGCTGAGTCAAGTGACCCCTGACAGCTTCACCCCCCTGGGTCCTCTCTGCACCATGTTCAGGTGAGAGACTGAGAAAGCAAAGTATTGATTATGCTTCCAGTTGTATGTAAGCCCCCCTACCAAAAACATTATATTTCTCTTTTTACACTATACTTGTCAGTGTGGACTTCAGTAAGCCAGTGAGCAGCGCTTCTCAAACGTACTCTTCCCGGTTCTTGGCTCAGTCCAGCGGGCGTGCGCAGGTGGTCCTATCCTGGTGGGATATCGACATGGACCCTAGCGGAACTATTGTCTGCTCCATGGCTCCCAAATGGACCTACCCAGATGCTAAGACCGCTCCGGTTAGTTTGTGTCTTGATACCGTGGTATCGTGTTGAGGTTAATTTCTATGATACAAGTGTATTTCTTTTTTCATTACTGAGCAACCTTCTAAATGATCTTTCTTACATGCTGTTATCAGTGTTTCTGGTGTCATATTTTACTGTCACTGATGTAATCCTAACAAATGTGTATCCTTCTTTACTGTCTACTATCCCGTACATTTGGGGTACCATTAATCCCAATTTATGTCTATATGTTGTTTTTCCAGTGGCGTGACCACTGGATGCAGAGTGTCTACTTCCTGCCTATAGAGAGGAGGGTGACAGAGGGAGAAGAGGTGGCTCTGACTGTCTGCCATGATGATTACAGCCTGTGGTACAGCCTCCAGTTAAACAGGTGCACTACACTACACACAATGAAAACATCACATGTGCCTTGAAACACTGAGATTCATTCACAGTAATCCATATTGTCTTAAAAATGTTGTATGAAACCTTCGCACCTTACCAAAACATTATTCTAGGCCTTCAGAGGAATGAGTGTGTACTTATCCTATGTTTGCCGTCTGTTTTAACTAAGCTTTTTGACCTTTTGGTTGTTGATCCTCTCAGCCAACAGGACACAAACACAGAAGCACCTCCATGTCGACCATGTTGTACCTGCCAGGCCCACTTGGTGTGGACACGGCCACGATTTGGGGAGCTTAATGACCGGCATCGTACGGAGAGCTATGTCCGTGCACTACGCAGTGTAAGTGACAGATGTCTGCGGTTCAATGTTAAGCAGCCTTTAAGCAGCATTTGTACTTTGGTCATCCAAGTAAATGATAAGGCTTTAGTGCAATAGTGTTAATGAATGTGGTATGGTTTGGTTTGTGTCACGTCCAGGTGTTAAAGACAGACAGTGTGTGTCTAGGAGTCAGTGATGGGAGCCTCCTCCCTGTCTTTGCTCACATGCTTGGAGCCAAGAAGGTATCCAACACAGAAGTGTTTTACTTTGTTTTATTTCAATGATACTTTTAGACCGTTTGGCTTATTTGACATCTGAATCCACTATGACCACTCACTAAACTACCTACCTCTGTCCATTCAGGTTTTCAGTTTGGAACATTCTAGAATGTCCAAGCAGGTTATTGAACAGGTAAATAATAATAATAATAATAAATGACCATCAAATATTAATGTTGTTAGAGTAACCAAACACTAAAACTGTTGTCATATATACGTATATATTAGCATTGGCTCTGGAAAAATATATATACATATGGCATATGTTGATAAAGGATGATGATGATGATGATGATAAAGAAAATAATTACATTTTCCATTTTACAATTCAAAAAAGAACATTGACATGGTTTATTAAAAGAAAAAATAATAATTAAGGAATGGATCAATTTGATTGAGTAATGTTACTAACTAAACAATGCAGGCGAACTTGAAGGTCCTTACGCTATGTTATGTACTCTTCAGGTGTTAGAAGCTAACTCCATGAAAGGAGGAGTTCAGCTGCTAGAGAGCAGACCTGACCAGCTGACCAGTAGTGACTTAGGAGGAGAACAGGTACTTCTGGAGTGACCATGATTGTCTTTGGGATAAACACACACACAGACACACACACACACACACACACACACACAGTCACTCAGTCACACATATTGTAGCATTGCAGTGTGTAATACACCAATTTTGTATTAAGAAATAAGATATTCAGTCATACGTTATGCCCCTCATTACCACAATCCTGTGTGGCATCTGTCCTGTAGATCTCAGTACTGCTGGGCGAACCCTACTTTAGCACCAGCCTCTTACCATGGCACTCCTTGTACTTCTGGTACTGTCGGACCGCCCTTGTGGGACTTCTACAGCCCACTGCTACCATCCTTCCCTGTGCTGCAACCCTCCACATGGTGGCAGTGGAATTCCAGGTGAGACAGAGACTTCTGCAAATGCCAATTTGAGTGTTTTGCCAGGCCAGGAAAAAAAACTTCTTTAACCAGTTTTCTGTTTTAGGATCTATGGAGGATAAGAGCACCATGTGGGACATGTGAGGGCTTTGATGTCAGACCCATGGATGAGATGGTCCAGGTAAATCCACTCTGTCAGCCAGTCAGTTGTCAGGTTACATCCTGTGAGATAAGTGTTTCAGTGATAATGTATCATCATAATCATAAATGTATTATGTGGAATAAATGTGATGTGCATGCAATAAAGAAAAGACTATGTTAAAGTCCCATTCTCATTTTAAAGATTAACCACTTAAACCCTATTTTATTTATTTATTTTGAATAGCCGAAAATAGTAATGCCAGGTTGAAAGTGGTTAAAGTTAACAATTTAACTGTTAAAGTTACCCTTTCAGCACATCACATTTATTTTTGAAATCATATCATTATCTAACGTCTATCTCACTCTCTATATTTGTTTCTTTTCACACCTCCTCTCCCGCCATGTATTCCCTCTCTCTTCAGAAATCTCTGGACTTCCGTGAGTCCAGTGAGTCGGAGCCCCACCCCCTGTGGGAGTACCCCTGCCGTGCTCTGACCCAGACCAAAGCTGTCATGACCTTTGACTTTACACAGTGTGTCCCTCAACAGCAAATCAGCAGTCGGGGATTGCTCCCATTCATAAGGTACAGAGACTTTCTTCAGGTTTCCATCAGTGATATCACACAGACCATGCAAGTAATTAAAAGGCAACTTTATCTATAGCATATTTCATACAATAAGTAAATTCAACCTACAGTAACCTACAGTATACTCCTGCTGTGACTATGCCGTGGCATTAACCTCCATCCTGCCTTGACTCTATTGACTGGCTCTGGGGATTTAAGCTGCTGCCCCGATGTTACAGGTCACATCAGTCATGATCTCCCACAACATTTTGGTCCATGCACTTATCGACCAAAGGGAGTTCATGATGTAAAACAACAAAACAAACGGTTTGAGGACCCCTGGTCTGTACTCTGTGGTTTCAGGAGTGGTTGCTGTCATGGGGTTGCATTGTGGATGGAGTACCAGCTGACTGATGACATCACTGTCAGCATGGGTCTGATTAGACCTATCAGTGAACAGGTAATATTAACACTGCAGCCCAGTCTTCCCGAGTTCATTTCAGTATTACAGTTCTGCTCATGCACCAAGCTTATTCCTGTAGAGACATTATTTCTATCCCAGGAACATTACCCATACTGTATATTATTTATCATGTGAGCCAATGCTTTATGCTAACTTTCTGTTCCTGCTCTACAGGGTGCCTGTGAGTGGAGTCGGCACAGAAGACAGGGTGTCTTCTTCTTCAGGTCACCGTGGGAGAGCTTAGGGGATGGGAGTGCCGGAGTGTCTTACAGCTTCACCTTTGAACCCAGGTTAGGAGATATCAAAATGGATTTCACTGTAGAGTCATGATGAGTCCTAAATTGGAGATGGACAGACTAGATGCTTTTCTACAGTTCACTGCTTTTACTTGACTGTACCGTGTGATCATCCCACTGTAACGTATGAAAAAGGTAGTGCACGCACATCCGTGGCCCAGGTGCAAGATAAAGTATCTTAAAAAAATAATAGTCTGCACACTGGTGAAGTTGCAAAAAGCTCTGCTTGGTATTTTATTGTCAACGTTTCGGCCTGTTCAGACCTTCATCATATATATATATATGTCCTGATGAAGGTCTGAACAGGCCGAAACGTTGACGAGCATTAAAATACCAAGCAGAGCTTTTTGCAACTTCACCAGTGTGCAGACTCTATTCTTTTTTTTTTTATCGTCCCACTGTAAGCCTTTGGTTGGCATCATTTGGGAATACAAAATTATCCATGTAAAAGAAGTCCTTTAATCCCACCGTCCCCAACTTACTGCAATGGCCACACCTCATAGCTATGACGGCAATTTCATTGGATAACGTCAACGGCAAAAACTGGAGACAGTGAAAGAGAGAAGGGGGAAATAGTTTCACGACCCTGTTGCCCCGATGTCTGTGTTATCAACATAGTTTAACATTTGAGGCGAGAAATAGGCATGGAGTTGATTCATTTCAGATTTACAAAGGCTAGTTTAAAAGTTAAACATGCATTTACTCATGAAGTCGTTAGTTTGCTATCTACAGAGAACACAGATTGTTACCTTGCTTGATTGAAGCAAGCAGAAAGGAAAAGGGTCTTACTACTACTGACAGTACTGTAAAATCATTTATAATAATTTCCTTCAATGTTGCACATGTTGTGCATAAAATGTTCATATTATTTGGTTTTCTTTCAGTTGGCAAAACTCAGTCAATATACTCTGCCAGTATAGTCAGACTGGGAAATGGGACTTGGATTGTTTTTATGGAGTGGTGTGTTGTATCATCTGATGACATACATGTGAATTGTGAATTAGATTTTTTTTATCTGATTTATTAACCTGACACCAGTGAAATAAATAACATACCTGCAAACAACTTTTGTTTAATCTGTTAAAACACTGATCTCGATCGTGTATCTATACAGAGAAAATTCTGAAAAGCTTTGTGTGGGCTGCCTTATATGGACATAAGTGTTGATTACATAGTTGTGAATGTATTGCTAATCAGACTTAACTACCTAGGATTATAAGGCCAGAAACGTAGCTGCTTTCAGTCAGTGCTTCTCAAGTACTCCAATAACTACCTAGTAATTATAACTTTGCACAATTGCCAAAATCAAGAATCAAACGGCAATAACACTGCATCAGATAATTTTTGATTACCTTCCACACCAACATGCCTGCACTGCCAATCTCTGCATCTAGTCTGTTTGGTGCTTTTGACAAAAATTACATTTTCAAATGAATAATAAAAAAAGGAAAACGTTGACAAGTTGCGCTTTGTTGCCAAAGCAAAAATCAGGCTTGATGCTGGGCAAGAATGACTCAATTCAACTTGTACAGACAACACATGACCACTGCCCACCAACTGAGTAAAACAAGGTGATTGAAGTTGGTAATATCTTTCTCACACACTGCCTGTCAAACAGAACTCATCTCAACAAGATCCATTTGGAAAAAGCATCTTTCAAAATAATAGTCTTGCATATGGTTAATGTGGGTCAACAGGGAATTTGGGGCTTCTAAGGTGGATGGAATGTAACTCAATGCGATGTGTTGGAGCATCAAGATAGTTCTTAGGCATCAAGAGTCTTGTTGTCCAACAGAATCTTCTCTCCAGGTTTGAATGCTGGCATGCCCGTATACGGGCAACTGGCACATCGGAAAGCATCACCCAGGTAACACTGAAAATGAAATACATGTGTCAATTATGAAGAGGTCTGGTAAATAATAAATGCCACACAAAATATCATTAAAATGATTACATAACTGTCTCAGAAGGGAATCAATGCTGTATATTTAGGGTTGGAAAATCACCACAAGTGAAATCATGGATAAATCCATTAGTCATTGTAATTTCGTGTTATAGTATTGTCACAAGCGGGTTGGCTGATGTTTCACACAAAGTTATCTCTTTTCTGCCAACTCAAAGAAAGCTACTCACACTTCCACAGGAAGACTTTGGAAGGTTGGCCTTCTTCTTGGCTCCATCATTATTCCCTTCCAACTCCTCAGCGAAACCACATGAGCTACAAAAACAGTAATAATGTCAGTGGGCTATTATTATGTGTGCTGAGGCACCAAGACACCAAGACAAGGGGAAAGTGATGCACTTCTCACTAGGGCCACCCACATTAAAGGGCAACGACACTTTGGTAGTGGTTTTGGTTGTGTAGTTACCTTGCAATGATGTAACTAAGGTGTGTGAGATATATAAAAGTTGCTCCATTGATTAGAAATTGATCATTCAAAATATGTTCCTCATTGACATACATTGTACAGTGAAACAGCTTTCAAAGTCACTATTAGCCCATAAACAGATGCAAACAAAGCTGATTTTGCCAATATATAACAAAACCCAGTGTTTATTTTATTACGGGGCCAGGCTTCCAGCATGGACCCGTTTTGTTATTGGTATTATTACGGGGCCAGGCTTCCAGCATGGACCCGTATTGTTATTGGCATTATTCCATTTCTTCTTCTGCCGTTTTTGCCAGTTCTGGCTGAACCGTGCATACGCTTTTTACGAAACTCGGCCATATGATAGATGGTCATGAAAAACGATCAAAAAAGAAATCTCACAATCTTTCGTCAAAAGGTGGCGCTATAGCACTCAGTTGAAAATGCCAACTTTGAACAGGTACAACTCATGCCCTGTTTGACCTACAGCCATGAAACTTCGATGCACACATGCGTCTCCTCATGCCTAACAACTTTCACCCTCTGACCTCTGACCTTTAGATCTCCCACCATTTTGAATTATATGAAAAACAGTTAAAACCTATCTCCTCCTGGGATTTTTGAGTAATCTGCACGAAACTTTGTACACATGAACTTTGGACCTATGCCAAAAAACGTTTGCAAAATATTTTCCATAAGTGAAAAAATGAAGCTTTAATGAGCCAATGAATATTGCAGTCTTATGACAATTATTCATCTGCCCCTAACACATACATGCAGACTTACCATTCTTTGAAACTTTGCAGAAATGTAAAGGGCCATTCCAAATATCACTGAAACCAATCTTACTCCAATTGGTCAAACGGGGGCGCTATAGCAATTTTTTGAAAATTGAAACTTTAAACAGGCAAAAGTCATGCCTCGTTTGGCCGACAGCCATTAGACCTGCTTACACATGTGCCTTGACTAATGAGGAACACATCTATCACGTTGACCAGTAAGCACCGCCCTTAGATTGTTCGCAATCTTGAGCAGTTTGAAAAACACTTAGACCCAGGATTTTTCAGCTATTTGCGTGAAACTGTATGATCACTGTGATCTCTTTTTTCAGAGGTTTGTCTGTTGGTCCAATAGCGTCCCGCTTAAGTGTATGTCTCACAACCTCAAGGTCACAGGTTCAAGCCTCACTTGGTGCAGACTTCATCTAAGTTGCATTTCACACAACATGACTATCAATGAATACATTTGCAATTGTTAAAGATAACATGAAATACTTAATTGAGTGTTTTTTTACATACTTCATTGTGAGAATAGCTGATCTACAATCTCAGAACTTTTCAGATAGCAATGAGAGTATGTTTTTTCAATGTATAACATACTTCATTGTGAAAATAGCCGATGTACAATCTGACAACTTTTAATGGTTTGTGAGCTTGTAGATCGGCTACTTTCACTAGTTTTGGTTCTGAGGAGATGTACAATTTCTTCATTGGTAAATGGTTTGTGAACGAGTGATCTTTGTGTTAGTGAAACAGGGGCTTGGGTCATGACAGAAGGCAAGAGTTTGTGATCCTCAACAGACAATATCAGCCTGGACAAAGCTATAGCACTATAGGTAGTGTTGCAGCTACCTAAGAGTGCCTCACGATCCCAAGGTTGCCGGTTCAAGCCTCACTTGATGCAGACTCATTTAAGTTGAATTGCAAAAAAACATGACTCAATCTATTCCGTTTCCATGTCTCTTCAACAGGGTCCCCACACATTTTTAGCAATGAATTTCCAAAACTTTTCCAAAACTTTTCCAGAATGTTTAGCCCAATTTCCAGGCCTATATGACAATCATTCGGCGCAATAATGTGTCTCTTACTCCTATGTAGAATGCCCAAAGATAGGCAGTGTAGCAAAAATAAGGTTTGAGACATACATTAGGCTGCCGTCACACAGCCCGTTCGGCGAAAAACTACTTATGTTACATATTTTGTGTAATATTATTCATGTTTATGAAAATGTTTTGTTTTAACAAAAACAATAGCCAAAAACAATGCATAGCCAAATATTTTTCCAGGACCCTTGATAAATTCCAGGACCTTTGATGAAGTTTGATCAATTTCAAACCTTTTCCAGTACTGGATTTTTTTTTTTTTAATTTCAAAATATTTCCAGGAATTTCATGACCGTGGGGACCCTGCTTCAATCTATTCCGTTTCTATCTTCAATCTATTCCGTCTCTCTCTCTCTCTCTCTCTCTCTCTCTCTCTCTCTCTCTCTCTCTCTCTCTCTCTCTCTCTCTCTCTCTCTCTCTCTCTCTCTCTCTCTCTCTCTCTCTCTCTCTCTCTCTCTCTCTCTCTCTCTCTCTCTCTCTCTCTCTCTCTCTCTCTCTCTCTCTCTCTCTCTCTCTCTCTCTCTCTCTCTCTCTCTGCTGAGTGGTTAGTGAGCCCGCCTAGGGAGCCAGAGGCTCTGGTTGACCCAGGTACGATTCCAGGCCAGGTCAGCAAATGTGTCGATGAAACGAAATTTGTCCTTGAGCAAGACTCAGGGACCCCTAATTGCTCACAGGCCCTCATTGGAAACAAGACCGCAAGGACTTTCATGAACTGACCTGTTAAAGGAATTATCATTTCTCTATCTCTCTCCTGGCCCCGTATTATCGCTGCTTGCAGCTATATTTTTTATTATCATTATAAAATGTCAATTTCCTGTTACTATTTGAAGATCAGGATCCAGTCTGGATTTTCTTCCTAATAAAACTAGCAAAATCAACAGCAGTTCTTGCTAAATTAATACATGCTTTTAAACTTTTTCATGTGAGAGTTAAATATCTACACTTCAGTTGGATTCTATGCATCTGCAACCGACCCTCTAATTAACACCTCTCTCACTCGCTCTTGTTAATGGCAGCCACAACCAAAGCAGCTTTACTTTTTTGTGAACAGAAAAATATCATTGTCTGATTTCATGAAGATTAAATACCAAAAATGGATCATGTGCTCACATCTACTGGGTCTGCATTCTGCAAGAGGCTAGAATTATCGTGGGCTACAGGATGGAGGCTTTTCTTGTGATAAGAGTTCAGGGAAGAAACAGCGCTGTATTTATGCTGGTATACTCACCAATCCCTACATGCTTTCTTTGCCTTGGAGTTCGGTCCACAGGCTGCTTTGAGAGAGGTCGGGTCAGGCTTCTTCAGGTCTTCATCATCCAGCAGAGCATCCGAGTCTAGCAGATCCTGAAGATGGGGGAAAGAAAGAACTAACTGGCTTAAACCCTGTGACAGAGTGAGTCGACAGAAATGGTGCAATCTTATAATTAGTGAGGATCAATTATATTAAGATAAAGTTGAAAAGGTCGAAAGTAATCCTTTCATTCTTATAGACAGGTGACAGTCCACACCACAATTATTTAATGCTCATGTCATTTTCGTTACTTTACATGTCTGTAGGATCTATATGTGGGTTTCGGCACAGAAGTAAGTATAGATAATCAACTCACCACATCATCATCATCCATGTCCAATGCTGATAGGGTCCACATCTTTGCAGCATTGGGATCAAGAGCTAAAACAACAGCAATGGACATTACACACCAACAGGAACAACAAAAAAATCAATGAAGGAGCATACCACTCTGTCCACCATACTATAACTATCAATTAGCCTGTTTACATGCTCTTTCTTTCCAGAGATGATGATTTGCCTTCAGCTCAGTCTGAAAATTACTAGCTGCATGGTAGTCACAGTTCCATCTTGATCGGGCAAGTCTACCGAATAATCTACAAAATGTGTGAGGAGCCATGGGCATCATCGTACCTGGTTTGGCGGGTTTCTTTTTCCCAAACGACAGCTTGAGCTGAGTGGAAGATCCCACCTCATAGGAAGGCTTGGAAGAAGATATACGGACCCTGGTCAGCGAGTTACCTTGGTAATCTGTGGAACTCCTGAAGGAGCTTACTACATCCGGGGACAGTGTTCCCTTACTCAACTGGATGGAGGTGGAAACAGTAAAGAAATGTTTATCAAAATGAATGTTTTAATATGAAAGTGAGATGTTGTGAATTGGTTTGTCTTGTTATTACACAGTATATATTTATTATATATAAAGTTCTTCACAGCACAAGCCTAAATCATTTGAAAAAACTATAATGGAGAGGACCTAGTCAAAGTCATGTACTCACCTCCGTAACAGATATCAAACCAGACAACTTCAGAGCTGATGTCAATTTTTCAGTGGTCCTCACACTCTGGCTGTCACGCTCTGGGACAGAAGTAGAGGAGAAACTTTAATAGTCTGCACACCGGGACCTACACTGATTGTACCATGATCATTTATCAGCTTCAATTTTATAGTTTTCAAGTTCTGCTATTTTTTTTCACTTGTTAATCCTGTATGCTGCATGAGTTCTCTCTCCTGAATCAATTAAATTTGTATCCCGACATAAAAATTTGTTTTCCGTTTACTGAAGAGCTTGAGAGAATGGGAGATCTGTTACTAAACAAACACACAATGATTACCATCAGATTTTTTTTGCTATTTAACACTTATTTTAACAAATAATATATAATTTATCCCCTTTAAATTCTTACTCCACCATTACTCTCACCTGTGACTGGCTCCTCGATAACTAGTTTTCCACCAGGCTTGAGAACTCTGGCCATTTCCTCTAGAGTCTCTGAGCTGTGGATGAAGTAACTGTCGGCAAGAATGCACGACAGTACCCAATCAAACGTGGATGCTGCATGTTTGGCTGAGAAGAGTAGAGTTCAAGAGAACAGAGAGTTAAGACTGTATAGAGCCTAGTGTGTAAACTAGAAAAAAAGACCTACAGATCTGATATTATAGGATATCTGAACAGATCTAACCAACAGACAGCAATAATAAACTATTTAGGTTTTGACCCACTATTACACTATAACAATTAGAATTTTAGTAATTTTGTTTTCGTATGAGTTATGGGGGGCAAATTAGATGTTTCCATACAGACTCTTCACTCTTTAGTTCAAAACAGGCTTGTTGCTAACAAGTGATCTTGTATTTAAGTCACAAATTGTGAACAAAACATTTGTATTTCTAGAAGGTATTACCCACAATGAGTCTGAAAAACAAAAATACACCAAAAATCAATAACAAGGTACTCACACTGCGATATTATCTCTATGTTCTCCACTGACACTGTGCCCTCTGCTCCAACAAGAGTACCCAGACTTTCTACCAAATCTTTTAAGGCAACTGGTGAAGAGGGCTGGGTCCACACAAACATCACCTTATCTCCCTCTTTGATGCCAAGGTCTGCCATGGTCTCCTAGCAGAAGTACGGCATATTTTGAATTATTACATTGAGTGTTGTGATGTCAGCAACTGGCCTGTCATTTTAATTATTACTGATAAACTTAATTTGTTGTTGGTTGGAATGGTTGCTGTCTTTTTCTAAAGAAGTTTAAGGGACATGCACCTCATATTTAATAGTGAGACTGAGACAACAACTGTTCCAACACAATTTCAATGACTGTATTTTAGGAGTTACTGTTATTTGACAATAATGTGGTCACCTGTCCAAGTGGTCGTCTTCTTTATCTCTTTGAACAGTAACACCCTCCCAGGCTTGAGATGATCCACCCTATTGTAACAATAACACATATCAGATTGATTCAAGGTCATTACACCCCCAGCACAGTAAATACTTTGTGATGCTGGATATGATGTCCTACTGTGTTACAATACAGAATATTTGTATGTGTGCGTATGTGTGTGTGTGTGTGTGTGTGTGTGTGTGTGTGTGTGTGTGTGTGTGTGTAATATATATATATATATATATATATATATATATATATATATATATATATATATATATATATAGTTAGTGTGTGTGTGTGTGTGTGTGTGTGTGTGTGTGTGTGTGTGTGTGTGTGTGTGTGTGTGTGTGTGTGTGTGTGTGTAACGAGTCGACAGCGTGACGCAGAAATAAATGCTCAATAACAGTTCTATATCATTATGAAATACCTGTTTTCGCCAGAAGACCGGACGGACACGACAACAAACACAGATGTGAGACTTGGCCTTGGACTTGTGAATAATACAATGCTTTACAAACGCTTTCATAAACTATAACTAGTCCAATATATAATGTTGTTCAGCTAACCTGCTGCTGATTATCCGCCTGGTCGGTCACCTCACTTCAGTTCACTCAATGCAATACTTTTGCTGTGTTGCCATGTCCGCTTATTATAAGCATCCTTGGGCTTGTTTTTCTGTAAAGTTGCTTGTAAAAGGTAGCTGCGGGTTGCGTTTTTTTTTGGCTTAAAGTGTAGTTGCTTATTTTAGGCTTGTTTCATAAATGTTGTTTAAACCAGTGGTTATTAAACATTTTCATGTCATTTGATTTTCATGCCAAATTAATATGTATTTGTCTGCAGACCCCCCCCCCCCATTGAAAATATGTTATGACAGGGAGGGACCCCCTAGCACACGCCTAAATGCACCCCACCGGCACCTACTCTGTAAAATAGACTTTTTGGGCAGAAAATAAAATATGTCAGCGAGACGGACATTATTTGTATTTACTCCACAGTGCCCTCTACATTTTGGTTAATGGTAAGTTCAAATCCCCCAGATCTGTAGAGGGCACTGTGGAGTAAATACAAATAATGTCCGTCTCGCTGACATATTTTATTTTCTGGACAAAAAGTGTATTTTACAGAGTAGGTGGGGTGCGTTTAGGCGTGCGGGGTTGGAGAATAGACTTTCAACAACACAAAACAGCCTTTGCTTCGGTGAGTAGCGAAATGGGTTAGTTTATTTTCACTACACTTGAACGCTGGCAGGGCAGTGGAATTCCTTGTACATGCGCAGATCTAGGGGTCTTCCAGAGCGTTGGAGGGAACTCACTAACGCGCTGAACCAGAGCTAGGGACCCCCATACAAGATGTGTGGTGTTAAAATGTTTAAAACAAATATTCCAAATTTTTCACATTTTTTCCATTTTTTTTGGGAAGATAGCAGTAAGGTCGCGACGCATTGTGAGCTTGTAGATCGGTTTTCGGCTTGTTTTCATAGACCTGTTTGCTTGTTTCTCTCGCAAAACCTGGCAACACTGTGTGTCATCAGCAGTCGACTGCGGACGCTTAAATATGACGCTACATGTTCAAGAATAAGAAAAAACATATCAGTGTAGCTTGAAGCTGATATGGCGGCTCTGCTGAGAGGAGGACTGCGGTTTGGAAGGACACTTCGTGGGCTTGGCAGTGGTAAGACAAGCAAGATGTTGCTGTAGTTTGTACTGTTTAATCCGGAATTATTCTGCTAAATGCTTTGACTCTTATGTTCTCTGTGCATGGTTGCATAATGCAATGATCAATGTCACTGCAACTGTCTTGACATGTTCATAGGGAAGGTGATCATGAAGGACAGGATTAGGTAACAGCTAGTGTTGTTTACTGCAACTTTCTGAATACATTGAATCGAAAAACAATGTACATCTTGCGTTAGTGAGTTTAGTCGGTAAACTTGTTGCATTGTTGGCAAACTTAATTGGCATGGTCCTACAAACAAAGTGGGTGGGTACTGGGTAGGGTACACATGGGGGCGTATACCCTCAATAAACATGCATTCAAGCTTTCATGTGCAGTGATTTAAGTATATTTTAGCAAATATGCTTTAAAATTCGATATGGCAAAAGAGCAATTGCTGCTATTTGGTCTTGTCTTATAGGTATTGGGTAAGCTGATTTATTTTCTATTACCACATTAGCCTTGGATCAAGACTATCATAGATGTATTTTATCGAGTCTGACTTTTTATAGATATGCAATATCAAAATCGATACAATACATCTATGATAATCTTGATCCAAGGCTATGGCCACATTAGCTCTTGTCTGATCGACTTTTCTTTATTTCTTGGAGTGGTGGCTGCACCCACAGTGACAAACCATCCATGTAACAACCTGAGACGAGGCCTCTACTGTTCAGCACTGAGACTTCAAGATGAATCCAAAGCCGACAAGACGACCTCCTCATCCTCTGATACTCCCTCATCCACAACCTTCCATGAGCACTACCAAGCTCACGCTGGTGAACCAGACACAACAGCTCCCCAGGAGGCCTCGGCAGACCCAGCACCTGAGGAGGCTTCCAGGCCAAACACTAGGTCAGGACCACAACTCATTTATGTATGACACCCACCCTCCCTTGTCTATTACAGAGGTTCTCAAACCTTTTAATTTCGAGAATCCCCGAAGCCTTTGTTCGGTTAACATGAATTATTTCTATCATGTAAGATAGAAATTAATGGCTACAAATGTGACATTTTATACACATTGATTATACAGCATGTTCAACTCACTAACATATTGTTTTTGAGTGTGACTGTGTGTAGTTATTGCATTTAATTGAAATGCAGTCCATCTCTCAGTGACATTTGTGAGCATACAGTAACTGTGCCCGATGTTTTACTTGTCCCTCTTGGCTGCATCAAAAGGCTTTCTCATTTCATGCAGAGTTTAAAAATGTGGAAAGACTATGTAGCTTAGGCTATATTTAGGACAGGGTGTGATCACTTATGATTGTGAATTATATAAGGTATGGGGAAAAAATGTAGATCTGTTGGCTAAAATAACACAAACGTAATACCACGGAATATAGGTCAGATATATGATTCTATATTTGATGAACAACATTGATTATTCATTGCTTGTTGGTATGTATATAGAATGATGCGCTTATATTTACAATGATGATTATGGATTATGTGCTTTTTAGGCTACCTTGCAAATGATAATGGCTTGTTGGTTATAATGGTTTGTTGAATGTTTACAGTTATCAAGACCAGGGTGGAGAGCAGGAGGAGGAATATGAGACCGAGGAACAACTGCAAGGACGTATCTTAACAGCTGCCCTGGATTTTGTCCCACAACATGGATGGACCATGGAAGCCGTTGCTGCTGGGGCTGAGGTAGGGCTGGGCAATTAACCGAAAATATATCGAAACCGATATTTAGAACCAATAACCGACTTATAATCGAGAAGCAAGGTTTTGTTGTTGATAATAATTCTTATATATCAACATGAATTGTTTTAATTTTTATAATCGACTAAATTGATTTGTCTGATTAACCACTTAAAAGGAGCCCTGGGTAATAAGCCTTATATGCCTTAATACATTATAATTGCCCTCTGTAACTAAAATTTGAAATTTGAAACACCTTAAATATTTTATTTATTTTAGAAATAGTTATTTTACTCAAGGAGGACAGCGCCTGTCGCAAGTTGATGATGTCATTTGTCCATGTGTGGTCCAGCCCTATGGATTGTATGGAATGCTAATAAAAACATTTAAAATATTGTTTTGATGCTTAGAGAGTATTAAATCGTTTTGTAGTTAGCACATGCAAATGCAAAAATAGTGAACATAGCCAGTCTACAAGCTCGCATCGCTTTGCATCTTGACGTGTTGTGAGCTTGTAGATCTGCTATTTTCACTATTTTCACTCGGGTGGCGCAGTGGTAATGTCACTGCCCACCACCACGGAGGTTGTGGGTTCGAATCCACCGTGGTGCATTAGGCTTTGTTGGGCGTCAACACGAACACAATTGGCCCGTGTTCGGGGGAGGCAAGCCGGGTGGGGAGGATGATATCGGTCATTGCACGTACTCCTACGGGCTGGGGCGGCACCTGTCAGCAGGGAGTGTTGGGTGGGAGGAGTAGAACGAAGGCTCTATGTCCTCCTGGTGGGGGCTCCTCACTGGCAGGTGAGTCGGTTGGATACAATAGCAGTGATGATAACACAGAAATGTGTGTGGGGAGGAATCAATAACGACTAGATTGTGGAGAAAAAGGGTTAAAAAATAATTGGCTACTCTAAATTAAAAAATAATTATTATTATTATTATTATTATTCATTCTTCGTAATTAAGGCAAAGGTTTTAAATAATTGTGCCCTAGGCTGAGGTTAGCTCAGTGAATGAATCAATGGGCTGTATAAATGAGTCTTATGTTTTGCATGAGCTTATAGTGCTATTTTAGGTAATTCATTGTAAGTAAACTAACATAATGTATTTGTTTGTGTTCTCCACAGACCCTGGGCCTATCCTCTGCATCCACTGGTATGTTCACTAATGGTGCTGGAGACTTGGTCTTGCATTTCATTGCCCACTGCAATTCACAGTTGACAGAGATATTCGCTGAACAACACAACCAGGTCCAGCTGGGCCATGCAGAGTATGTACACACACACACACACACACACACACACACACACACACACACACACACACACACACACACACACACACACACACACACACAACATGCTAGAGAACAACATGCTAACTATAAAATGTAATGTTTGTAGACCAAAGAAGACAGCTGAATTTATAAGGGATGCTGTGGAGACCAGACTGAGGATGCATATCCCGTACATTGAATCCTGGCCCCAGGTACTTTGTGCATAATGACAATACAGGGCGGTTAAATGTGGAGATGCATAATATCTGGGCAATACTAGTCTAAAATGAGGAATTACAATTTAGGCATTTAGCAGACGCTCTTAATCCAGAGCGATTTACCGTATCCAACAGTATTTGTTCTAGTGCATTATCTTATCTAATGTGTGTAGCTTGTCTTAGATGTCAGAAGCCCACCTTGACATGAGCGTTAAGATAATCTCTAAACCAGTTAATTTAATTAGTTAATTTTGCCTCTTGCCTTTTGGTCTGGAGCCGTAAAAGGGATAGTTTGTTTTGGGATTATTTATATTTCCTACCTTCTCTGATTCAGACAGGTACAGTGTAGACTAGAGAGACAGGTAACACAGAGAGGCTAAGGGAGTGACGTGCAGCAAATGGTCCGGCTGGCCAGGAATTGAACCGATGACTTGCTGTCAGGCATTTGAGCCCATGTGGTATGCGCCCTAACCACTCAGCTTAAAATAACAAAAGTTCTAATTTATAAAGTTGCTGCGGGGAATGAAAATAGTAGTTCCACACTATAATGTGATTGTTGGGATTTTGTGTGAACTTTTATTTCAGAATATTTGTTTAAAACAATTGTTAACGTTAGGCTACCTCTTGCAAAGTATTAAACCCTAACTTTGGAGAGGTTGTATTTCCATATTTTTGAGAGGAACTGCTATCCAGGAATTGAGTTTAAGTAGGCTAAGCTCACCATTCAACATACCTTGTAACTGCAAGCAGAGACATAAATCTATTGTTATCACTTTGTTGCACGTTTTGAGAACGGTTTCACCATCTAAATGCTTCCCCCAGGCTATGAGCATCCTCCTTCTCCCTCACAACATCCCTGACAGCCTGAAGCACCTGTCCAACCTGGTAGATGACATATGGTACTACGCTGGAGACCGGTCCACAGACGTGAGTGGACCATCTGATCATAGAACCTCCTCTCCCACTCACACTTTCCTCTCTCCTTTTCATCACCACCCCAACAATCCCCGGCCTGCCACTTCCCAGGTTAACTCTGCTTACCCACACCTTAACCTCTTTTTGTAACCACTGACTGATCTATCCTTATAACTCTACTTTTTTGATCTGCCTTGTATTTTTATTTACCATATTGCTTGATTTTTACTACCATAGACACTACTGTGTTTCTGTATTCTAATTTTGTCCATATGTTTCTGTTTATTATCCAGGTAACACATTATACTTGATTTACCTACCACATTGGCTTGTTACATATAATCTGTCTTTTGTAGATGAACTGGTACACAAAACGGGCAGCACTGACAGGCATCTATAACACTACAGAGCTTGTGATGCTTCAGGATTCCTCCCCAGACTTCCAGGATACCTGGAACTTTCTTGACAACCGCATTCAGGATATAGAAAAGATGGGTTCCACGGCAAAACAGGTACAATCATGTAACACATCCTACAGTAGCTCACAGGATAAAGTCATAGAGATAACTTATCTCACTTCACGTCATAAGATTCCACAACTGTCAAATACAGTGGAATACATTTTTTTTCAACCAAGCTACTAAGCTAGCTCCTTTCTTGATATCATCAACCTGTACATTTCACCAGAATACAAAGACAAAATCCAATGAAAGGTGGGTGATTAAAATGGTGGATATACTGTACAGTATGAATGACATTTTTAAAATGCAAAGACACATGCAATACCTTCCATAAAATTTTAACTAATTTAAAAGCAAAATGTTTCCTGGCTTAGTTATACAACTTTAACATTTAAGTTATGCTAATCCCCCTTGAGCAATGAACTATAATACATATATTAACTATAGTAGCTACCACATGGTCCGTTGCTGCTAACCACTACAGTTGTGGAGGGTGTAGACAACCACATGCCTCCTCTGATACACATGGAGTTTCCCAGTCACTTCTCTACACCTGACTGTGGGGAGTACGCTATCTCTCCCAGGTCTGCTCCTCACTGAACCTGTAGGAGTCAGTAGTGCAGCGACAGAGAACACAATTCCCTGAAGGCTTCCCTCCCAGGCCATTATTATGTACGTTGGATACCCTGCCAAGCCAGAGGCAGCGTGGAGGTTGATTGCGATTTTTACCCCATACCTACGTACGGTATATCCAAATCACTTTGCACACGTAAATCTGCCCAATGAGGTTGGTGCTTTACACTGAATAACCGTGTTACAAAACTTTTATCAATATTATATCAAACTATAAATACAAGCAAAATAAGAAACTATATACAGTATGATATACAATATTCAATGTACACTATAGAGGCCATTACAGGCTGCGTGGAGACGTCGATAGATAGATAAATGTCTTGCATTTAGAAGTCCACTGTCGTATCGGTACACAGAGATCTCGATCATCTGGCAACGAGGGTCTCTAGTATGTATGTTGTAGTTGTATGGTCCTGGGGGCTAGTGAAGGGTGGGGGGCTAGTATGTATGTTACTGTATATGATCCTGTGGCCAGTGTGGGATGGTGAGCTTGTATGTATGTATATGTATGTTTGTTGGGGAGTAGTCCCAATCCCAGTGAACTGTCAGTGACGGGCAGTGGGCTTGTTGGTGAGCCTCACTGTCTCACAAATAAGCCCTATGCGATATGACAATAGGCCCAATGCTGTATAAGCCATATATGACAGTGCTATTTTATTCCATTCTGTAGATGCAGGCAACTGGCGAAGCAATGGTTCAAGGACTGATGGGGGCTGCAGTCACAGTAAGTTTCCTAAAAGAGTATTCTGTTTTACCTCTTAAACCCCATATACTTAGTTGACCATAGTCTCCCAGGACTTTATAATAGGTATCCTATTTTTTTCCCCTTTACACCAAATATCTTCACCTAAATTAGCCGATCTACAAGGTCACAACACGTTGCGCCAAAATGCATTGTGAGCTTGTAGAATGGCTATTTTCTGCTAATGTTTGCCCCTATTGGTTAGTGGTTAAGTGTAAAAGAAAAGTATTTGCATGTAGATGTGATCATTAGTTACACGTTTTTACAAATTGATGTATACATGGTTTATTGTTTGATGCTTGACTGACCGTATATTTTACTCTTCTTTCTGCAGCTGAAGAACCTCACAGGAGTAAATCAGAGACGATGATGTAAAACTTTCAGTCATTCTGATCCTACCTATCCAGTTTATTGTGTATGATTTGAAGTGCAATATTCTTGCGTTCACTGCAGCTCAGGCATCTGTCTCTTATCTGTAATACTGTATGGAGTTCAAGTTTTGTTTTGAAGGTTTTTATTCATCAGGGTAATGCCACCTAGTGTGCCATAGGCCTGTCTTTTTGGTCATTTGCTAAATCAGTGGCTTTGGTTTGTGGTTTCTTTCACCTAGCACACCTGTTAGTTTCCCCCTCTATCTACCCCAGGTTATTTTCCCTTTTTTGTAAAAAAAAACAAAGAACAAACAAGGATATAAACATTTATAATGGATTTGGCATTGGCTGAGATTGTCTTTATCTCTCAAACGTCTCATTTCCATGAATTTCTTTTTTGTTTGGATAAAAAGGAAATAATTTTCTTTTTATTTAAAAAATAAAATCCATATTTAAATCTTTGGCTTAGGAATATTCCTGATGTGATCGAAACATTGAACTTACAATAAACGGAGCATATTAGTACAGTCTTCATATTATTTATGTCGCTCTCTTGTTTGTCCTGCACCTGGACACTACAGTGGATTACTGTATGCATGCACTACTTTGCTCATCAAAAAGGGATTTCTGGATGTAAATGTTATAAGAAAATAAACAGGTTTATATATTGATGAGTCAGGCTAAGTTACTGAAGTAGACAGATACTGTAGTAAGACAATGTCAGAAAGTGATGACAAGAGCTTATTTCATAATTGTCCTGTTAACTGTACAGGTTGCATTAGCCTGGCCAGACTAGGGCAAAAAAAGTTTTTGCACTGGCAGATTCGTCTGGTCCCAGGCTAGTGCATAGTAGCCTGTATATCAGTGGTTTTCAACCTTTACAGATGCGACACCCCCCCCACCCCCAAATTTTTTTTTTGCCTCTTTCTTATATTATTTGACAATTTGGCCAATGTTTTACCAGTTTTATACAATATAGTTTGTTGATTACATTTGATGCAGTAATGGTCTTTTTATTTTATTTCTTTTTAGGTATTAAAAACGTCTTTAAAGTAATTAAATTGTCACTGAACTGGCATCTGAGGACCACCCAAAAAATCGTGTGGGGACCCCCCTGGGCACAGGTTGATAACCACTGCTATATACAGTATATACTCTATTTATTTTTGGGGAGGGGTGTCGTTTATGTATCAGAACAGTAGGGCAGTATAGCGCCATGAGCTTTTATTTTGAAGTTCCAATGAAAAGTGACCCGGATATAAAATAAAAGGTCTATTTTTGAGCCAATCATTGCGAACCTTTTGTAACGCGCACTACGCACTAGTAATCAGTCAACACTCAACAGGCCTGGAAGCAAGCATTAGCGGTATTCTGTTTACCTTGTATTGATTTTATTCAAGTCATGCCGTATGCTAATCAGCCAACGGTGAAAATTACAGAATTAACAGACGAGAATGTCAAGTTTGTCATTGAGAACACCGACCTGGCGTGAGTATAATACAGTGTATTTCCTTGCAAATAAAGTCGCTCTGTAGCGCGACCATTGCACCTCCCAGTACTCAGTATCGTTGTGTTAGCAGCTTCTGAGGAAACGCACAGCAACAACTGCGCTTTCAGGCTCTTTACTATGATCTTCTGAAACTGAAAACGGCACTTTTATGTAGGCAATTATCATGTGTGATCACCAACGACTCGAAGGCTGTAAAAGAAGAGAAGTCCGCACTGTAGTCCGCACTCTGCTATGCTCCCACTATTGCAATACTTCCAATGAACAGTGGGAGCATATTATTGTAGTAATGAGTGGACATTGTTGTCTGAGTCGCTTGTTGATCTTGTTTGTCCTGCACCTACAGTGGATATAGGCGCAAACTCTTTCATCCAGGTTGGATGAGAGAGTTAACAGAAGTCAAATCATGCAACTTAACGGCCTACAGTGCAAAAAGATTACACTTGTGGGTTGTTAAAATTGGTCGCAGTCAGAAGCATTTATAAAATCCTGAGTTTTCATTTACATGTGAGAGAGTACTAATGTAACTCAATGGACACATAAGGTTCCATTTGTACTCTCACTTTTAGGATAAATTAACAGGATTCACTTTAGATGTATCCTACTGTACAGCAAAAGTAGTTTGCTGCACTGGTTAAATGGTTTACCACTGGAAACGTCTTTGACAGCTAAATCCATATGCTCTTTCTTGTCATCTTCAGGGTCACAAATTCCATCCGACGAGTCTTTATGTCAGAGGTTGCCACAATAGGTAAGATTTGCCACACTGGAAGTAACTTGTTATGTATATCACTTACCCACTTTATGACTTCATGGCTTAACATGCATGACTTTCATCTTAGCTATCGACTGGATCCAGATTGATGCCAATTCATCTGTACTCCATGATGAGTTTATTGCCCACAGAGTAGGTATGTGATGTTCAACATAACATTTTCAGTGGGGTTCAAATTATGGCAAATTAATTAGCTTCTTCAATATAATATGGGGGTTATACATGTGACAAACGCCCAGCGTGTGTGTGTGTGTGTGTGTGTGTGTGTGTGTGTGTGTGTGTGTGTGTGTGTGTGTGTGTGTGTGTGTGTGTGTGTGTGTGTGTGTGTGTGTGTGTGTGTGTGTGTGTGTGTGTGTGTTTCAGGCCTTATACCACTGACCAGTGATGACATTGTGGACAAAATGCAATATTCTAGGGTAAGAGTCTCATAAAATAATGTTACACTTGCTGCACAAAATACTGTTGCTCTCCCTCCCTGATGATTTCCGTCTTGATATGTATTCTCTCATCCAGGACTGTACATGTGATGATTTCTGTCCAGAGTGCTCTGTCGAGTTGACCTTGGATGTTCGCTGTACAGAGGACCAGACTCGTCATGTCACCTCTCGTGACCTCTTGTCCAACAATCCCAGAGTCATACCTGTGAGTGCTTCTCAGTTGTCGTAATGGGCCAGTAAAGCACATGAAACACATACCGCATGGTGAAGCGTTTGTGAGCTGGCAGATCTGCAATTCTTTTGTTTTAAAGAACTAGGACCAGGAGACCTGGTACTGCCAGACCCCTAGTGGTTGAAGGAAAAGAGGGACAAAAGAGGGACGAAAGAGGGACAAAAGAGATCTCTGTATGTGTCTGTCTGTGTCCCTTTTATGCCCATATATGGACAAAAGAGGGACAGACAAAGCCTCATGTAGGCCGACCCTCTGGGTCTGGCAAAAATGTAAAAGATTGTAGGAAACTAAAAAAGAAAGGGATATTTACTCACGACCAATAAAAATGGGTCTGCGACCCAATGTTTGGGAATCACTGTAGTAGTTTCTTTGTGTTTCACAGGTGACCTCCAGGAATCGAGATAATGATCCCAATGACTATGTTGAACAGGATGGTAAGCTGAATTCCTACTGTTACACATTGTTCTCATATTCCCAATCAAGTAATTCCCGGACTCATTGTTTTCTCTTCTATAAGTTTGCTATATGGTTTAATCTGATCTTGCCCTACCTCTTTTGCCTATATATACTACCTGTCTGTCACTGAATTAAATACCCACTGTCCTTCCCCTCCCCTCTTCCTTCATCACCTCCACAGACATTTTACTGGTGAAGCTTCGTAAGGGTCAGGAACTGCGTCTGAGGGCATATGCCAAGAAGGGCTTTGGCAAGGAGCATGCCAAGTGGAATCCCACAGCGGGGGTGGCCTTTGAGTATGACCCAGACAATGCACTGAGACACACTGTGTATCCACGACCTGAGGAGTGGTGCGTTACATCTTTTCTGTTTTTTCAGTGCCCTTTATTGAGGTTTTTGATTCTGCACTGTAATTTTATTCTCATTTTTCTTTTCTTTTAACGTTTATATTCTGAACTCATTAATAACTATTTTAATTGTATTAAAATGTCCTTTTATAATGTGCCATGCCTATTGTGGCGAAGCATAAATGCTACTGCATTTATACAGAATGAAGACTATTTGAATAATATAGACTGCGCAACGTGTGTTTTGATTGGACTGACACAACTGTGATCCCCAGGCCAAAGAGTGAATACTCTGAGATTGAGGAGGATGATGTGCAGGCCCCCTACGATCCAAATGGAAAACCAGAAAGGTAGGTTATCTGCTCCTCTCCTCCTGGGTAGTAATGGCCAGCAGGTTTACATAGATATTTAACTAGAATAATGATGGTACTCAACATCATCATCATTTAAACCTCAGACTGTCTACCCACACACATAATGTTGTGATGTGAACATAGGCCGTATTTGTGGTGTTATTATTTGAATTCCCATTTGGATAACTGGGGGAAAATAATAATAATAATCCAGGCCTATAACATGGGGAAAAAAAGTAGAATCCAATCACAATATATATAGAATAGTGTTAAAGCGGCTTTATGTAATTTTGTCCAATCTGTATGGTTAAGCATGTTAATACAATATGAATATAACTTATACAATTGGGGCGGTTTTATTTGGTCTCCCTGCTCTTCTATTGAGACATTTAGATCCTGTTTCTAGGTGAGATATGAGCTTTGACACGATCCTATTTCTCGTTTGACACAAATTTTGACCTGAAGGTCAAGATTCAATTTATCCCCTGATCAAGCAGGCAGGCTCTATTAGGTCAAGGGTAAAAAATCAGCACTTGGCAGGAGATCCAGGGTATAACAGGAAAGTTGCGTTAAGACACATTAATACACAACTTATTACAAGTACAACAAATCAGAATGTACAGAGCCTGTCACAACGGTTAAGTTGTTATATATAAATTATTAGCTCCTCATCTGTGATCTTTACCCTGGCAGGTTCTACTATAACGTGGAGTCATGCGGCTCTCTACGACCAGAGACAATTGTAATGTCAGCCCTGGCCGTGCTCAAAAAGAAGCTGAGTGACCTGCAGACCCAGCTCAGCCATGAGATCCAGAGCGACGTTCTTACCATCAACTGAAGCCTGACTTATATTTACTTGCGCGTAGGTGTTGCACACCAAAAACCCCCTGCTGTGGGATTCCACTTGGCATGATCTACAAGCTCAAAACGCGTTGCAGTGCAATGCGTTTTGAGCTTGTAGATCAGCTATTTTTGATGTGCAACACCCACACACAATACAGTATAATGGGGCTTTGAGGGCTCTTCCTCTAAGTCAAGGGCTGTATTCAGAAAGCATTCATCTCTAGTTTTCAATGCTGATCAAGCATCAACAGCCAGATTGCAATTGTTTATGTTTTCCATTTCGAAGGTCATGTTAAAGTGTTACCGGATATGGTATGCGGTTGAAGTTCTATTTATCATTATCTAGCTTTTCAGTAGGCTTCAACATGAGTGTGTTTGGAATATACACTCCTCTAAACATGCTACAAAAATTATTGTTGATTGCAAAACAGTTGTTCCATTTAATGTGTGTCATTTTTAGAGGGTGTTTCAATGTTGTTATCAGACCTGGAATAGTTGTTTACGCTTTATAGAAGGAAAAGAAAATGTATTATTTTTCAATAAATTTCAATTTTGAATTAATCAAATGTTCTGTATTTTAATCAAAAGATTAAGTATGTGTTATTCAGTTCCGCACTCACTTTCAAATCACAGTCATAAAAAGACCAGCATAGGTTAAGATCTTAAGAACAAAGATTGTGTTTGGTTCCTCAACATTGTAGCAATAACAACTGAAGAATGTAGCAAAAGTATAAAGTAAAGTCATAGGATACTTTGTGTTCAAATGTGCTGTATGCATGGGCCCTGCTTCAAAATATTATGTAAACTGGCTGTCTTGCTGATGCAGAGTATTTGAAATGCAAGCTAAAAATAAATAGATAAAAATAGTTTGAAGAAGGATAATATGTAACCTATACGGTTTTAACGGTATCAAAAAACGTAAAAATAAATACAAAATAAGCCTACTTTAAACTGTCCAGTTAAAATCCATGGTACAATAATACTTTTACTTAAAACATTGTATAACTTATATTTTAACAATGTTGGTGGCAGCAAGATGTTTTTCTGACGCCTAGGTGTGGTCCTCAACTCCTGTCTTGATTCCAGACAATTCTCAATGGAGAACTGGATGAAAGCATAACAGGAGGACAGTGGAGTGGTGTGGGTTATGCAAATGATAGACTTACGCGACTGCGTGGAGATAGAGGGAACTGCACTTGCATTGCATGCTATGAGTTCTGTTTGCATACTGCATACCATCCTGGCTGCATGCCATCTGGTCTGGATCGTTTACGTTCCTATTCGTAAAAGCTGAATTAAGATAGTGAAAAAGATGTCATTATGGGTCTACATCAGTGGCTCCCAAACTTTTTAGCTCAAGACTCAAAAGAGAACGTTTGCCCGGGACCCAAATTAGTATAGCAGATCTACAAGCTCACAAGGAGTCGAGATGCATTTGAGCTTGTAGATCGGGTATTTTCACCACTTCTTGTTGTCGAATTTATGGAATTTCTTAGAGTTTTGGTATTTAGGCCTATTCATGAAATTATTTTTTTAAATGTCTGAATAATTTTTTATTCATCGTGAAATTTTTACATTTTTGGGGAAACATTTTGGAAAATATTTTTGAAATAATTAAAAACAGAAATGAAAATAATAAAGGGGGTATTTACTTCCGACCGTACAAATTGGTCCGCGACCCACATATGGGTCCCGACCCACTGTTAGGGAACCAGTGGTCTGTGAGCAGCTACCTTTCTACCAGACTGCTAACTGGATACGCGTGTTGGTATGTGGGGCTGGGGCATGAAAAGGTGCGTAGCCCTGTCATTTGGGAAACACCAGGGTTTTAATGGAAAGCTCACTGCATGTAATCAATGTAATGTAATGTGAATACTCTGAGGAGCGCACAGTGGCATAGCTAAACTGTCTTTCCTGCATTAGCTTTCAAAGCACACAGTCCCTTGAAATCGAAGCACACAGTATCATTGTATGAAAACGAAATATTTTATTTCAGGATCTCAAGGTTAGAACCGATCGTCATTGCCTGTGCTTTAGCGTTCAGAAGATGCTTTAAGACAATACGTTCATTAAGAGAAGTGATGTGGTTTCTTAGACTATTCTAGCTAGTAAATAATGACGTGGTATTATTGGAGAGCATTTTAATAGTAGCCTAAATACTGCCTCTGCTTTTCTTTTGCAAGAATATGGAGCCAACCCACCATCTCTGAGATTTCGAGTTTTACTACAGTGGCAAGCCTCAAATTAGGCTATATAGACCACCTAGACATGGATGCAGTGAGGAAGAGGTTCTCTTCTGTCTGCTGCTCTTCCTCCAGTGAAGAGGAGGATGATGATGATGATGATGAGGAGGGAATCTATCAGTCTACATCTGTTACTGGCCCACAGTCTGAACACCACCCCTACATGCTCTGGTAACCTCTCATTATGTATGACTGCCTCCTTTTCATAATTCCCTGTGGTGAAGTTGTGAAAATAAATATTTTCCATTTGCCTCAGTTTGTCCCATCAAATCTTATCTTGAAAAGGAATACAATCTAATCTAGATCTAATTTGTTTATAAAAGAGAAGGGAGACTTGCAAGAGGGTTGTAGCTTGCCACACTCAAGGGACATTAATTTAATAGTTGAGAAACCCATGTAAGTGGAAAATGTGGTGCCTGTCATCACAGCTTTTATTAGATGTGGCCAAATCAACCATTGTGTTGTCACTACATCAACTGTGAAGCATGCATGTAAATGATTTGTGGACAGTGACTGAAACTAGCGTATTTGTTCAGTTGCCACTGTGTTCAGGATTCGCTGCTGAGCTCCAACAGTTGTTGGACAGACTACAGAGGTGTCCGCAACTGGATTATCATCCTTCTGGTTGGTGCCTCATCTTAACCCTATCTTCTGTTAATGTTTTCTTGTTATTATTAATTGCGTTTCTATCAAAAGCTTAAATGCTGGACCACTAGCTATTTCAAACAATCCTCAAGGACCACCTCACCCCATATATTTATATATATATATCTATATATCTATCTATCTATCTATATATCTATATGTATGTATGTATGTATGTATGTATGTATGTATGTATGTATGTATGTATGTATGTATGTATGTATGTATGTATGTATGTATGTATGTATGTATGTATGTATGTATGTATGTATGTATGTATGTATGTATGTATGTATGTATGTATGTATGTATGTATGTACGTACGTACGTACGTACGTATGTACTGTATACGCGCGTGCGCGCGTATACAACAGGATTGTGTCAAAAGTTGTGTCAAACCAGACACAGGATCAAATGTCTCAATAGAGGAGCAGCTAGCTGCTAGACCAAATACAACCACCGCAATTGTGTAAGTTATATTGTATTAACATGCATACCATACAGATTGGACAAAATAAAAATGTATTCACAAAAAAATGGACCACCTGGAATTATGCCATGGAACACTAGTGGTCTGTGGACCACTGGTTGAGAAACAGTGATTTACTGTATGTGTATTCACATAATAATACTTACAGTGCATAAACATTGTCCAACAATAACTGTAACCTTAAACCTTGTGTACCATTTTGTTCATGCACCTAAAAGCACAGTGTTTTCCAGTTTCTGGGGGGAGGGAAATGTGTGGCTTGTCTGACAAGTGTGGCCATTCTTTCCTTGCCATTATTACTGATATCTCCATCAAAATTACATCCAGTGTTTCCCTGGCTACATTTGTGATGTCATGATTTGCAGGTCTTGACATATGCACACTTGATCTTGGAGAACTATATACAGTGAGTATGAACTCAAAACACACTCTCACACATGCACTCACATACACATGTATGTATTGTATATAACAATAATGTTGTTATTTGTTTCCTTAAATCAGACATGGATTTTTAATAGATCTGAAGAAGGTTTTGGAACATCTCACAGAACAAAAGTACACCTGGCCATCTATGAACCTTATACTGGGTGAGATATCTGTTATTATACCAATTATCTTAACCACTTGAACACCAGCATCCATATTCTGGGGGGAACATAAAGTGATGCGTTGTGAGCTTGTAGATTTGATATTTTATAAGAGATTTAGCCTGACACTCTGCCTGAATTTTCATTTAGATTCAGGGGCTGGAGCCAGGCTAAAAGAGATTTGGTGTAGACAGAAAAAAAAGTGGTCCAAGTACAGTTGTAACTCAGGTCCGTTTTTACTAATAATAGAGGGTTTAAGTGGTTAAAAGATCCAATAGGCCCAATATTTTCAGTGTGTTATGAAAGCAGTTACAACCACCTGCAACTAGCTTTGTAGCCTAGAATGGAATGATGACATTATGGAAAAACTGTAAATGAGGTATTTGCAGAGGAATATCTATGTATGATCTGTTGGTGATTATGGACCATGTTGTTGTCAATTTCCTCCAGCCGGCAACATGTCTGCTATTGTGGCCTTGCTTCTCGAAAGGTCCCAGGAAAAGGTGAGGTCAAGCGCACATTTCTTATTTTCTTTTACTAAATCTGGTTCTGATATGGAAAATGCATGTCTATTCTATTCTATTCTATTAGGGAATTTTATCCTCCATCAATGGCCATCGTTTACATCTAGGAAATCTAGGATTACTCTTCCTATTTCCTGCTGTTGTCATTCTATATGACTCTAAAATATCAACAGGTAAACATTACACAAGGTGCGTCATAGCTTTTTCTAATCCACTTGTTGCAACGGAAGTATTTGGTCTGCTACATTACTGTAATAAAGCAGGTTGCGTCCTTTCTGGATTGTGACTGCCCTTTTGGCCAGCAGGTGGAGCATTCTTCTCTCTGTGGACCTGCACTGTTCTGTGGCTTAAGCTATATTCATATCAGGAAACTAACCGGTGGTACCGACAGGGTCATTTCATGGATGCAAGTATGTCATCAGCAACAAAAATTGTCTATGCAGGATTGGAACCTCAGAGTCCATTTCAGACAGATATGTCATGAACAACCACTTCTGTTTGTGTTTTCAGGGACAGACCAGAATGTATCACATGAGCCAGAAGTATATGGCAAGCACCTCACTTTGCAAGGTGAAGCTACCTACAGTATTTATTCAATGATACTCTTCTAAACCAGTGTTTCTCAAAGTGGGTTCTGGGAACCACCAGGGGTCCCTGGGGGTGTTCCAGGGTGTCCCCAGCTAAATTAATTAATATAGCATCATAATCAATTTAACCACTTTAACCCAATATGATCTACAAGCTGAGCTTGTACATCTGCTATTAAAAAACAACTCAAATCTTGTTGGAGGTCCCTGGCACAAAATATTTTCAGATGGAGGTCCACGGCCAAATACAATTTGGCCGTTTTGAAACTTTGAAAAAGTTTGAGAACCACTGTTCTAAGCTTCGCAGGATTTGGGTTAAATAACTGTGTCAGATTCTCTGAGTGAAAGTTAGTGAGAAATGGGTGTTCTGTAAAACATTATTTATTTATTCTTTTAAATGAGACATTGATCTGTTTTTCTAGATCTTTACTATTTCCTCCTGGCCCCCACTCTGTGCTACCAGAGAAACTTCCCCCATACCCCCAAAGTCCGTATCAACAAACTTCTGCAGAGGCTGGTGGAAATGGTGAGTTGAATAATTGCCAACACTGCTCCAGCAAAGATGTCATTTATATCTCTCCTACAGGGTTTTTGTTATTGCAGATAATAAGTCAGTCAGTAAATGACCTGACTAATGCCTACATTATGCGAGGCAATTGACATTTGAAAGGACTTATTTGTGGTGGTATCTGATACTATGAGCACTGCTGCAGTCCTCTGTGTTTATTAATTACTACCATGCCTCTCCCACCTACAGATGATCCTTATTCAGGTCATTGTTGGAATCGTGCAGCAGGTGATTTGTTAAATATGTATTTTTGGCAAGAATATAATAATAACATAATATCGCTGTTGGGCTGACCACCTTGTACAGGTATGTCCATGACCTTTCAGGAAATGGAAAAAATAACCTGTGTTCCAGTGTAGTTATTATTTATTTTCTCTCTCTCTATATATAGAGAGAAATATTATTTTCCTATATTTAATATGAAATAATTATAATTATAAAACCCAGAACCCACAGACAGACTTAATCACTTTCACTTTAAAAATGTTTCTAAAATAGCAAAGATAGCTGCAACAAGCTCACAACACATCACATTGTGACACATTGTGAGCTTGTAGATAGGCTATTTCTGCTACTTTTGCATGACACGCTTGTATGACGAAAGCATTAATCTATGGAAAAAACATGAAATATAGAAATACAAGGTTTCTGCCTGACAGCAACAAAAATATTTACATAAGATCTTTAATGGCATATGCATTAACTATATCATAGCATAGTGTTTAATTAATATGCCATTAAAGATTTTATGTGTGTTAAGAGTACAGTGTCTACCATGATGTTATTTCGTTATATTAAGGCTATATGATTTAATACTGTTGTTTATATGTTCTCATCCACCCTGAATATTTGTTTGCTGCCCGTACCTTTGGTTTTCTCTCAGTGGATTGAGCCCATCTTTCAGAGGTCAAAAGACTCTGTGAGTGATGCATATGTTTCCTATGATGTGATATAAGTTGATATTAGTATCAGAAAAGGGTCTATGCTTTTGCAGCTGACTCTTTTTTTTATATATATATACATAGAATATGAACATCATAAGAAGGGTGGAGCACCTTGCGGGTCTTGTGGCAAGTATCTTTTTACACTTTATTTTTGCAGTGTTGTTTGTTAGTATGATTCATTCCATCGACTTCAGATGAACAGGACTAGATTTGTCACAGGTTGTCTTACTGTCTTCAGATATTGCTGTCAGTCCACCATAAAGCAAATGTAAACATATGTAAGGTCTAGGTCTAGCACACCTGGCCTGGGATCCTGGTATTTACAGGTAAAAAAACAAACTAAAACATCACAGGCATTCTTTTAAGGGTTGGGGATGTTTTCCGTGGTCTTATGAGTGAAATGTTTGTTTAAATCGGTACAGCGATGTGTTCATGCTCCTGACAGACAAAGTATCCATGGTAATGTATGTTCTTCTCAGGCACCAACTCATTTCCTATGGCTCCTGTTCTTCTTTCTGTCTCACTCATACCTGAACTTCTGTGCTGAGCTCCTGCGATTTGGAGATCGCTATTTCTATGGAGATTGGTGGTTAGTGAGTCATGTTATAATTGGACAACATAAATTCTCTGTTTAGTGTTTTTCTTATCTAAAGTATAGATTTGTGATGGTATAAAAATATGATTTATATATAGGAATGCCACAACCCTGATAACTTTCTGGAGGAACTGGAATATTCCCTTTGAGAAATGGTGTCACAGGTATTGCGGCCTAATGGTGTTGAAATTGTTATGTTCCCTTTTATTGGCTGACAGGATATGTCAGGCAGCAATCTTTAAACTAACACATTCTGTTTGTTGACGCTTATGAAGACATCTGTACACACTGCTTGTGGAGAAGAATGTATCCCCAACACGAGCAGAGGTATTGGTCTTTATGGTGTCTGCTGTCCTTTGTGAGGTAAGACTGGACTGGAACTATATTTTACTACAAGATTCTTTTTTTATTAGATAGTAATAATAGTATTGTACGATCAAATAGAATTATAATAACGAATAGCCAAGAATAACCACATAATGTATTGTTTTTGGCCTTTGCTCCTTGCAGTATGTGATTGCTCTACCTTTACGCAGTTCCCGTATGTGGATCTTTCTCATGATGATACTTGAGGTAAGAGTATAGTGTTTCACTGTCTTATACAGGTTTACAAGGTTAAACTGTTGCCCCAAATGAGAAGTATGTGCACTTAAGTTACAAACATACAGTATGCTCTCACAAAGTAATAGATAGCAAACATAAAAACAAATTGAGGTTGGTTGTTTTGTCAGTCCAACAGTTTGGTGCCAAACATGATATTTCATGTTTTTGACTTTCACGTACCTTCATGCTCCCCTGAGGATTATACCTACTGGTGTAAGAGACCAATCCCATGGCCTTTCCTCTAGTGCCGCCCTTGGTTCAAATTTCCAATTACACATGATATCTCAAAATCAGATATCTCCAAACAGATTCCCATGAAACTTGCCGAGCACAATTATGCTCCCCAGAGTATGAAACCTTGCAGACTGTCATGCCAATCAAGCAAAACTATAGGAAACTGATCTGGAACTGGAAACGGGTATGCCACCTTCTGGAAAACTGGGATTATTAGTAAGAGTGTGGGGCTCAAATAATATTTGATGCCTAATGCCTGATGGCAGTCGGTTTAAAATTTCAAACCACTTTGGTCTGGTTGGGTGTAAAGAGCTGCATGGCCTCTAGGGGGCCACTAGCAGGGCTTTTAGACTCTTACTCATGTTAAATATACCCATGTAACTTAAAGGACAACTTAACCCATTTTCAACCTATCTTCATATAATTAGTCCTCACTAATGCTCATGATAAAATGGTACCATTTTTTTCTACTCGGTCTGTGTCTCAGAGGAGGGCTGTGGACAGTTCAGAATCCCATCTACCAGTGACATCATCGATGGGGAATTAATAGAAACTATCGCGTTAATAAAAATCTAAAGAAAACATTTGAAATCTTGTTGAAAAATAAAATCCTGCTTAACAATGATGTCACTGGTAGACGGTTTTCTGGACTGTCCTATGAGACACAGACCGAGTAGAAAGAAATGGTACCATTTTATCATGAGTATTAGTGAGGACCAATTGAAGATTGGAGAGAATGGGTGAAGTCGTCCTTTAAAGTAACCTGACGCTACCAGATCCAAACAGCTTGCTCCACACATTGTTTACAGCTGTCTTGAGGAACCTGGTTACTCAATACCGCCACCTCTGGCAGGGTCAGGTTACCTTTAAAGTCCCTGGTTGACAAAAGAGAATAACACTTTTACACACGTGATACTACTTAGAGGCCCTGAAAGATTTATGTCAGGTAGTATCTTTTTAAAAATCGATGTACAGTTTCATTTACTAAATACATTTTAATCTACATAACTATTAACCACATGCAACTTATGCATAGTGGCACTGTGATGGATCATACCAACTTGTTCTTACTCCTAAGCTTTGAGTTCTTTGTATTGTATAGGTATATCACCTTCTAAGTTAAACATTCAAGTCTGTCTTCTGTTTATTCTCTCCTCTTGTTCTTCTCTCTCTCTCTCTCTCTCTCTCTCTCTCTCTCTCTCTCTCTCTCTCTCTCTCTCTCTCTCTCTCTCTCTCTCTCTCTCTCTCGCTCTCTCTCGCTCTCTCTCTCTCTCTCGCTCTGTCTCTCTTGCCCTCCACTCTCTAGTTTGATAATTAGACTTCTAAACTGTACTTTTGATCAGAGTCATGTATACAGTGTGTGGTATTTATTTATTGTCTCTGCCAGGCCGAAGGCATGGCGAGAGAGTATGTTTTACCCTCTGTCCGTCCGTGTGTGTGTCCGTGTGTCCGTGTGTGTCCGCGATTTCCCATATTCCAACCTCATTGGCTAAGGTTTGCTTCCAAAATTTGCAGGATTGGTCCGTTTTGAACAAAATGCCTCAAGTCATGAATGCAGCTTGCGATTTCCGTGAAATTTCACAAACACATTCCCACTAGGCCAAGGAAGAAATGCCAACCTTTTTCACATTGGCCTGTTATAGCGCCACCAGCAGGTCTAATTTAGCAAAACACATTTTTGGAACAAAATGCCTCAAATCATGAATGCAGTGTCCGATTGCCGTGAACGACCTAAGAATAAATGGCACCCTTTTCACATTAGCCTATTATAGCGCCACCAGGAGGCCACAATAACGTACCTGACCTGGCGGAGACCTGTGCTCCGAGGAGCACTTTTTCTAGTTTTGTTTATTATTTTGGTGTCAGCATGTAGGCACTGGAAAAACTGTTCTTTAAATTGTGTCTGAATAATCCCGTAAGGGATGGGCTGTGAAAGGCAGCCGGACACGAAAATAACATTATTCATTCATTCATTCATTATACCCTACCATCTCTAATCTTTTCATGTCATAATAGGTGAACATTCTGAGAAAATATATGATACAAGCTCACAACACGTTGCCGCAACATGATTTGTTGTGAGCTTGTAGATGGGCTATATGGTGTGTAGACTATGGAAAAAGTAAGGGTACAGACACCTAGGGGACCCCAGTCAAGGAAGTATAGAGTTTAAGTTGTTTTTTACTTTCTTTCTACTTGCTTTCTACTAACCTGGTTGGATTTGCTTTCCAATCTGTGTCTAAGCATTGTCTCTCCTCTCCTATAGCTTCTGGTGGCTGTTTTCCTTGGGCACTATTTCCAGGGTAACTATGGAAACGCCTTAGTATGGGTGTGTCTGCTGCTGGGCCCTCCTCTGGCTGTGACCTCCTACTTCCAGGACCACTACATCAACCTTCATCAGCTTCATCATCTGTCTTTATCTTCACTGGGCACAATATCTTCCTGACTGATATCTGCCCAGTGAACTGTCTCCTGTCCTGCGGCTGGAGACACATGATGGCAATCACATTGATTAGACCAAGATGACTGTGATCTGAGGTTAAATGAGGGCTGTTCAAGTTCCCACTGAGGAGATCCTTTGATGTATGTGAGACTGAGATGATGTCTTCCAGTGTTTCTGATTAACACATCAGCTGTGTGCTCAGATGGCGCAGTGGTAAAGTCCCTGCCCACCACCATAGAGGTTGTGGGTTTGAATCCACGGTGGTGCATCAGGCTTTGTTGGCAGGTGTTTGGGGAGGGCGATATTTGTCACTGCATGTACTCCTACAGGCTGGGGCGGTACCTATCTGCAGGGAATGTTGGGCGGGAGGAGGAGGATGAAGGCCCTATGTTCTCCCAATGGGGTTCCTCACTGGCAGGTGAGTCAGTAAGATACAACAGCAGTGACAACACAGAAATGTGGCATAACGACTAAAAGGGGGTAAAAAATGATTTGCTACTCTAAATTAAAAAACAGTTCAGCAGTGGCTTAACAG
>NC_139943.1:28954305-29056805 GCF_963454915.1 Gymnoscopelus microlampas
AAACCCTAGCATCCCTATTCTGGGCATGTCATAATTGGCAAACCTTCGCTGGAAATATTTTCGGTGTAGAGGGAAAAAGTATAGTATCGACCTCCAAGTCAAGCCAAGTATAGACCTCTGGTGAACTTGGGTCAGGGTATAGGGTTTAAGTGGCTATGTTACACTGTACCAGTAGGCAGTGTACACATTACAAGAAATGTGGTGCTGCTCCTTCTACTGGTTTGAAAGATTAGCTCCGGATACACTCTTATAGACAGGTTGCCTGCTGCAGAGCCACATAACAAGAATGTGTTATAGACCACCATGGATACTGGAGTTTAATTGTTGATGTTAACGTGGGAAAGCCAGTTGGGGAGGGCAATCTCTGGTGCTGCATAAGCGATGCTGACAGGTTAGTCGGGGCGCCTGTCAAGCGGGGAGCGGATTAGCGGAACTTGGAAGGATAGTGTGTTTGTCTACACCCTCCCCAAGACTACAAATAGATGTTAGCTGTGACAGGTACTATGCACATGGGAGGAATTGGTGTAACGACAAAATGAAAACAAAACAAAAAATCTTACCACACAGATATAAAAATGATTTCTGTATGTCCCGATATGATGACGCATTAATTATGTTCCAACCACGTTGATGCATTGGTGGAAAACAGCTCATGTTGATCTATCTACACAGCAGACAGTGTCTGCAGTGTGGAATTTTTCAAACGTCTCTGAAAGTAACAACACATTTGCGATTTGCAATAACTGGTCAGCTTCAGTCATGAGAGAAGGGAGCAAGACGCAATCATTTAATACCAAACTTGAAAAGCCACCTGAAGATCCGACATCCCGAAATATAGCGCTCACTATATTGCTGATTACTATCCAGGGCAGAGAGAGAGAGGGAGGGAAGAGGAGAGACGAGACAGAGTGAGACGAGACAGAGAAATGGCTAGCTGCTGTTTTAACGTTACCAGCTTAAATGAAACAATTTATAACCGACAGGAATATTTACTGTAGCCTAGGTCTGTATGTGGGTGTCACAAGTGGGCAACCAACATCCAAAATGTATATAAATGTTATCAATAGTTAACAAATACAATAGTTTAGGCTAAATCCTGTTTGATTGATTGAATGTTTTATTAGGCAAAAATGTAAATAGCACAATTACATTTATAATACTTTGTCTAAAAGGTCCGTCCAAAAGTCCTTGTGGTCTTGTTTCCATTGGGGTCCTTGGTATTCAATTCATAGACATATATAGTAGCAACCAAACAGTTCAAATATCAACACAAAAATAACACTATATGTACAAACAAAACAAAAATGCAGAAAAAAATTAAATGCATATGTACAAAAAAGGGAGGGGGGGGGGTCGTCTGTCTAAGGGGAAAATAGTACTACCTCCTCTTTTGGCCTCCAGAAAGGTGAGTTTTTAAGGCTGCTTTAACTCATTCAGTGCCACTGGACGTCTAAGACGTCCGTTGATATAAGCCCTGAGTGCAAAAAATGTTCAGAACCCAAGATATGATGATTTGAAGATTTGCTGCTCCATTCACTCTTTGTTTAATTTCTTACTGAAAAAGGCTGTATCTCGGCTCCTAAGCACTTTTTTTTACAATGAATTTTGGCTGTGGCACTCAGAGCCAAAATTCCATAAATAAGCTGGGTACTGAATGAGTTAAAGGCTGTTTTTCAAGGCTGTAAAATGAACTAAAGTCATTAGTCATTACTGCAAGTCCAATCACAATTCATCTTCAATGTAAATAAAAAATACAATAAAAACTTGAATCTGTGAATGCTCATGTAAACAATTATTGAATAGTTTTTGAATATCGGACAAAATTTCAATATTGTGCATCCCTAACCTTAATACTGACAATTTCCTTATCCAGATTTGGAAAACTATTTTAGATGAATCTCTTAACTCTAATGAAATAAAAAAATATGTTGATACTGTGGCAGCATTTCTTTTTAAGTAAAATAAATAAATAATAATAAGTTAAACAAGAAGTGAATGGAGCAGCAAATCTTCGGATCGCGATATCTTGGGTTCTGATTTTTTTATTTTATTTTATTTTATTTTTTTATTTTTATTTATTATTTTTTTAACTCAGGATAACTCGTTCTTGGCACTGAGGACATTCAGAAAAAACTCGGGATAACTTCACTAACTTTTGGCACTCAGAGAGTTAATGCCCAGCTGACTGAAATCGAGAAATGGGTCAAATATTTTTGGCAAGAATACTTTGCATTTGTGCTAGCCAGTATGGACTACAACAAGGTGTGTGCTAATTCAGGTACATTGTTAGTGACAGAAAATAATACTTCTGTGTGGAGTCTAAACTCTGTATCTACATATTGTCGGGGGGAAATGTGTTCCAATGTACTATTTATTTAGTGAGATGACTAAAAGATGAAATATGGAGATACAAGGTTTATGCCCGATAGCGACGATCGCCAAGTGCTCATTGTTACACGTTGCTCATATTAGCAAGTGTGAGTGACCACAGTGGAAAACTACTTGTCTACTATTTTCCTGAGGTTCAGTAAACTTTGCGGCACATTCATCTTATCATGTGCCATTCAGTTGTCTGCCTTCTCATGTCCCGTTCATTGTGTGGAAAACTATTTCCAGTAATACACTGTGTTGGCCGTCTTCCACCTCTCTCTGTCACTTCCTTTTGCTTACCAGAGAGCTGCAGATGAATCATGTTTTGTTCCATTTACCAGATGTTTATGAGTTCAAAGACAGCATTCATCTCTTCTCAAACTAGTCTAACTGATTACCTTGCTGGTGATGGGATAGAAGATGATGCTTTTCTTTTCAAAGTAATGCAATGCACGCATGCACACACATACACACACATTTCACAACAGGATTTAACTGAATATAACACTCCATTGTTTGTTTCTCTATTCTTTACCCTTAATTTGTAACTACAAAATGTTGGGAGCTTGTAAAAAACATATTGCTGTAAACTTGTGATGTGACGAGGTTGAAGTTTTGAGGATAACAAAACATTGTAACCCATTCTATAGCTGCTCAATCTTTTGCATAAGAGTTTTTCACGATTTTAATAACTAAACATTGTCATTACCATGTAATTATGTTCTTAAATCTGGCCTATTAAGCACAAAAACCAAAGTACCACCACCACAAATGTTTTCCTTATTACCTCAACTAGAGGGCGATGTTTACGTGTGTGTGTGTGTGTGCTGGTTCCACCACCACTGTACAAAGATGCTGCCAGAGCAAAGTGATGTCAAAACTGCACTCAAGGGATATCCTCGGTCCAGCTTAAAAGCTTCACTCTGAAGTCTGAACTAGTGAATGGAATGCCACCACCTTGTAATGAACCCTTTACAGGAGACCTGTACACAGTGAATGACACAGTAGTCACGCATTCCCATGTAAATCTCTGATTCTTCACCCTCATATTTATCTGTCTCTCCTCTCTTCTAAGTCGGAGATCAGATCAAAGATACATTTCCCCAGCTTTGATTGGACAGCATATTCTGCTCTGTTTAATTTTATTCTTTGTATTGTTTTTACTGATGTTATTTTTTTTCTTTAATCTCTGCTAGGAGATAATTGCATGTGTGTGTGTGTGTTACAGGGCCAATCAGTGTCATATCAATTCAGAATATTTTTCAAATTGTCGATGACAATTATCTAATTGACAGAGCAATCATCCTTCCAGGCTATGGACCGGAAGTAGCCAAATGGGCTCTTATCTGTCCAGCTTATTTAATCTTCTACACTACTAAGTAGCCAATTAAAACGCTCCTGTCCCTATAGCTTATGGGATGTACCGGTTGTAGCCAATCGCAGTCATGCAATTACCTGGAAAAACCAAGGCTCGAGACTGAAATTGCGTAGTTGTTGATAATCTACATAATATATATATATATATATATATTTTGCCAATCTCTTAGTTCCACCAGCATTCTTGTGCAGTAGTTTTGTTTTTGTTTATTATGTCCGTTTAGAGACAAGCCTGCTATTAACTGCCCACTGCCTTGTGTTGCCTGCACAGAGAATGTTGTGCAGCGAAAACTTGACACTTTTACTTGCTATGTGCTATGCTAATATTGACCAATTTTATGTCTCCGTCCGTCCGAGTGTCCGTCCGTCTGTCCATCCGTCTGTGTACAGCTAATCTCTCCGGCACCGTTGGCCCGATTGGCGTGAAACTGTGAACGTACACTCCCTGGAGGCCAGAGAAGAAACTCTGCCCCACATTTTTAAAATCGTCCTGTTACAGCGCCACCAGGAGGCCGATTTCTATATTACTCCTGCAGATTTCATCCAAACATCACGCAAATCGGTACACATTATCTCTATAGCCATGTGATCAAGCTGGATCCGTCTGGTTTTTCGTATCCCATCCTGATTGGCTTCCAAAGTTTGCAGGAGTGGCCGTTTTCAACAAAATGCCTCAAATCATGAACGCAGCGTCCGAATGCTGCGAAACATTGCTGGCCCACAATAAGCTACCTGCTTGACCTGGAGACCTGTGCTCAGAGGAGCACATTTTTCTAGTTTCTTCTTTTTCCAACACCACTATTAAATTCCTGTATGTCATTCATTCTTTCTTTGTTTCTGTTTGTTTGTCTTTTCCACAGTGGTCTCAGCCAAGCCTCAGTCCCCCAAGCTGCCTAGCCGTCACTCTCGTCTCAGCTCCTTTGTTGAGGTGACCGCCGATGGCCTGACCAGTGAAACAAAAAAAACAGGCAAGCGCAGCGGGCACCAGGAGCTCCAGTGGAATGAGGACCTTACTCTGTGAGTGTGACCTTCTTGAATGCTGCATACCCTCATACATGTACAAGTTCACACATGCTTGCACAGACACCTTTCATTAGGGATGTCCGATATTATCGGCCTCCCGATATTATCGGCCGATATTAGCATAAAAATTGATATCGGGAAAATATCGGTATCGGTTTTTGAAAAAAAAAAAATTTTTTTTTTTTTTTTTTTTTTTTTTTTGCTTTATAAATAAGTTACAGGAGTTCTTACTGTATATGGTGTGTGTGATATGAAATTTGAGCTTACCCTAATCACAATAATCCCCGCATATATCGGTATCGGTTGATATCGGTATCGGTAATTAAGAGTTGGACAATATCGGTATATCGGTTATCGGTAAAAAAGCCAATATCGGACAACCCTACCTTTCATTTTATTTTGTGAAATCACATATTGTACTGAGCACAAAACAAAAGTGAAAGTACAATAGGTTTTCATTTTACCAGATGCAGTATATGTTTTATGTGTGCTTTGATTTTATATTATACTGACACTTTGTACAGGTATAAATTACTATAGTAATTACTCTTAAGTACTGGATTTTTGTGCTGATATTCAGTACTTGTTGCATTGTTTAATGTTTATTGACACATACTGTGACTGAAATGCTCCATGATTTTGTGAATGTAACCTTAACTGTAACTTTAATATGTGTGTCCTTGTATGCTGTCCTTTATGTGGACATGAATAAATTGTTCGTGTGTGTGTGTGTGTGTGTGTGTGTTTGTGTGTACCATGCATTGTATAGTAACGTTACACCTCAGAGTCGTCTGGATTTGAAGCTGTGGAGTTGTCACACGCTGAGGAAGGAGCTACTGGGCAGTGCCACCATAGACCTTCTGGACACACTGCGCACGCATGATGGCAAGAGTAAGGACACACACTCACAAGCAAACACACTCACACATATAAAAGCATATAAGAAGACAAGAAAAAGAAAACGTTAAACTCCATGTGCACCAACACAAACGCCACACTCTCGAGACACTTAATTGTTAAGGTACAGTAACACACACACACACACACACACACACACACACACACACACACACACACACACACACACACACACACACACACACACACACACACACACACACACACACACACACACACACACACACACACACACTCTCTCTCTCTTAGGATGTTAAACAACAAACACTCCTGTTAAACAATAGCATGTGAGGAGAATACAAACCCACACATGATCAGATGCATAATATGAGTTCAAAACCAGCCATACACACAAACCGAATATACCTGCATTATTCCTCTGTAAATGTAAAGCTCAACAAGTATAGACTTGAAGAAATATTTCTGTTTGATAGAACATCTCCACGCCTTAACGCATGGGAGTGATGAGGCATCCATTGGTGAAAACACGCTTATTAACAAAGTGCGATGATTTTTTTTTCTATTATGTTTTCTAAAATGTTTTAACAGTCTGCTTTGTTCAGCTGATCCTCCACTGTAACTGTGCAGTCAAAATCTCTAAACCAAACAGAGCCTAGAGTTCATACACAATAAATACATGAATACATTCAGAATACTTGGTGGCTCATTCATGTGAAAGTAATCAAAGAGGATACACTGTTGAGGGCTTGTATGTAAATGCAGCCAGCTTCCACATCAACCAAACTGACCGCAACTCATCCATCCTCATTTCCTAAATCCCTCTTCCTCACTTTTTTCTGATTATTAATTTCCCTACCCCCCCCACCTCTTTTCTGTGGCTTCTATTTCTTTCTCTACTTTCTTCCCTTTTTTCTCTCTCTCTCTTCCACCCTCTTTCTCCTGTGCTCTGTGTCACTCACCCGCTTTTTCTCCTTCTCTTTCACACTACGATCGTCATTCTCTCTCCCTCTGGTCCTACCACTCGCCTTCTTTCTCTTTCCCTATGCCAATCATCCCATGCCCTGCTCTCTCTCTCTCTCTCTCTCTCTCTACCCTCTCTCTCGCGTTCTCTCGCTCTCTCTCGCTTTCTCTCGTTCTCTCTCTCTCTCTCCAGTGGAGAATGTACAGCTGAGTCTGGTGCTGCAGACAGAGAACAAAGGCTCGGTTGTAGCAGGAGGCGAGCTCAACGTCTGTCTGGACGGCCTGGTTGTTGATCTGGGCTCACTGCCCAATGGCAGCACGGCAACAGACAGTGAGTCCCGCCCTTACCACACACACACACACACACACACACACACACACACACACACACACACACACACACACACACACACACACACACACACACACACACACACACACACACACACACACACACACACACACACACACACACACACACACACTCACACACACACTCACACACACTCTCACACACACACTCACACACACACACACACACACACACACACACACACACACACACACACACACACACACAGGGGAGCAAGAGACACAGAAGATAGCACACACGGTGCTACTACTACTACTACTACAGAAGTGAAGGTTATTCATACACGAGTAATACATGAATCTATACACATTCACTTGTATAGAAATACAGTAAGAGAGGCACCGTAATATGCTTGTGTCACACATACATAAAGTACAGTGAACACACACACACGTGGAAAACTCCAAGTGGAAACTAGACAGCTTATTAACACAAAAGGCACCATACTGTATACGTATTGACCCATTCCTCCTTTTCTCACTCTTTCCCTTCCCCTTTAATAACTGCAGCAGACACTCACATCACTATGCACAGTGAGATGGTTTGTGAGGACTCCTGTTTGTGCCTCCTTCACAAGTCTCCACCCACGTAAAGTGGTTTCTCATTTGGAAAAAGCCAATGTGGTTTTACCTATTGGAAAGATGGAACCCTCTCTATGATGACAAGTTGCGTTGCTTTCACCAGCATTTGAGGGGCCATCTCTCAATGTGTGTTCAGTTTTCCCTCAGTGGCTCTTTAAACTGATCCAATTTGGTCTCATGGTCACATTAAAGATGCAGATTTGTGGGTCCTGCTGTGCATGGACAGTGTTACAGGGGGTACAGTGGTTAAATTATTGATAGTTAGGAACCAAATGGGCCGTTACGGGTTTGCAATTCTGGGAGTGTACAAATGGAACGGAATAGACCATAACTGGTCCATTTGGTACCATTTGTACACTCTCGGGAGTTAAAACACTGACGATTTTAATATGTATATTGGGGTCCCAGAGATACAAACATTGTGTCCTTGGCGTAATGCCTATCAAACTGGGGGTCCTTGAATTAAAAAGGTTGAGAATCACTGCTGTATAGCTTTAATTTGCCAGACATGACACTATAGCGTTAAAATACTAACCATAGACTCCTCGAACCGTTTGTTTGTCTTCAGATCAGTATAACAAATATGCTTAACTCAATACAAACTAAATCCAATTCTACTTAAAATTCATTAACACCAGCACGCAGTATTTACCTCACGCGTAACACGACACACCACAGTCATTTCTTTCATACCCGCCTAATTAGCATGTTGCCCATAGAAGAAGCTGTTCAGAAACCCTGCACAGTCTACCGACCTGAGGTCTACAATATCTTCCGTTTTCCAAGCGGTACACTAACATTTTACTTTCCTCTATGGCTTGGCAGTAAACACGGCGTCCTTTTAAGCGAATACCAACTCATTGACCTGCCTTTATAGGCTCAGCCACAGCCTCCAAGCAGGCCCATGTATCTGTGTATGAAGCAACACACAAGGCTTTTCACAGAGCGCCGCACAGAGCCCACAGTGTGTTCTGCTGAATGGACACAGGGCCAGCAGTCAAGGGCAAAGCCCGCCAAAGCATATGCTGTATAAATGTCTCTTTGTGAGTGTTTATATGTGAATAGGGGATAAGAGGCGGAGCTTGTGTGTGTGTGTATATGTGTGTGCGTGTGCACATACACTGGCTTGGTACATGTGCTTTAGCAGAGTTTTTGAAGGCCCCCTGATGGTGTTCGTATGTGCATGTGTGTGCTTGTCGGCGTGTGCACAGGCCAAAGGTCAACATCGTACAATGAATAGGGTTCTGCTTTCCTGTTCCCTTCACACTATGGCCTGTTGTTTGGGGGGCAGGGGGGAGGTTCCCTTAAAACGTCACACGTGCATCTCTCAACCCATTCTGACAAGCTGCACAGTACACACACACACACACACACACACACACACACACACACAATCGGAGACCACGGGAGCACTTTTGTGTAATTTGTTTCTGAGAATTGCGTAATTTGAGGCTCATTGCTTGCAGCCCAGCAGTACAATCAGCTCCTGTGATCCCAAACCAGGGGGGGAGGGGAGAGGAGGTGTTCCTTTCCCTTTGCAAGGATGCTGGTGGGTGTGGAGTCGGGGGGAGGTGTGTGTGTGTGTGGATGTGAAGCAGTGTGCTGTTAAGGGTGGAGGGATGTGGGGAGGTGAATGAATATATGTTTCTAGGTTGTGTGTGTGTGTGTGTGTGTGTGTGTGTGTGTGTGTGTGTGTGTGTGTGTGTGTGTGTGTGTGTGTGTGTGTGTGTGTGTGTGTGTGTGTGTGTGTGTGTGTGTGTGTGTAGTGAGGTAGTGAACAGAGGTCTTGAATGTGTCCCCTTGAGAGCAGGGTTTCAGATACGGGCTCATGGATGTGTGTGCATGTGCACACACTTTGTTATTGTGTTTTATGTTCTAGACGAGTGTCTGTTTGTTGTGTGTGTGTATGTATGTGTGTGAGTGCATGCTCTCTGGGAGGGGTTTACAAAATATATTGTCGTTGTCGGGCAGAAACCTGTATCTCCATATTTCAACTTTATATGTTTTTCCGTAAATTAATGCCCTACTCCGTCATACTGCAGTGCCACACAAAAGTAGCAAACATTGCCGATCTACAAGCTCACAAGGTGTTGCCATATGCGACACATTGTGGCCTTCTACATGTAGCCTTTTTTATTTTTGCTATTTTGAAAATTGTTTTAAGTGAAAGTGGTTTAGTGTGTCTGTGGGCTTTATAAATACTGTACCAATGAAAAGTATTAACAAGAGCTTGTAACTGAATAATAACTACTTTGAATCCATTGGAACACAGGTTCTTTTTTTCTCCCCCATTTCCAGAAAATTAACCGCTTTGAACATATGAGGTTTCCACCCGACAGCGACGATATAAAGGTTGGAGTGTGTTGCCTGCTGCATGGGGGTGTAAGGGAACTAAAGCTCTCAGTGTTCCCTTCCTCAACGCACCTCTGTTAGTTTGTAGGTTTTACTCATTTCCCCTGGCAGCATTTCTGACACACACGCACTCACACACACACACACACACACACACACACACACACACACACACACACACACACACACACACACACACAGGGAAAACCTCGTAAACAAGCCATTGCATTGTGCGGCAGAGAAAAACAGATGTCAGTGCAGGGAGAACTCAGTCCTGTGTAAATATGGACAAGCACACCTTTTATGCACGTACGCTACGCATGCGCGCGCACACACACACACACACACACACACACACACACACACACACACACACACACACACACACACACACACACACACACACACACACACACACACACACACACACACACACACACACGCACACATGCTCAGAAACACACAGGTCATATATGGGTGTGCAGATTGTAGAAAGTCAACAGGCTATATGTGTAGAGTAATTGCAACTTGGTTAACCATATAGGATGGAAATATTGCCAAACATTTCTGTTCCTGCTAAAGGAAAAGGGTGTGTTACTAGCAGCTGAGGTCAACGCTTTTTACATCAAAAATTCTCTCCTTCTTTTTTTTTGCAAAGATGGCTTATTTTATGTAAACATTTTGTCCATATGCACCTTTCTTACCTATATTCTGCTACTACACAGTAATATCCAGAGTGTTCATTTAACTGTGAGAGAGTACAAATGTAACCAAGGGATAAAGTGTACCTTAGATCTTGTGAATGTTTTTAAATATTCATGATGAGCACTCTTATATATTAGGGATGCATCTGTGTACTATCCAAATGTGATATTTGTGTCACTGCTAAAACCCACCACCCAGAGATTAAAGCAATCTGTGGAAATCAAAGCAAGGCAGCTGTGTTTTTATAACACCAGTACATAAGATTGATCAAATTCAGGAACATGGACTATATTATAGATAAGTCAGTTCATGTATGTTATAAAACTAAACTAGACTTGGTGTGGGTCTCAGTCCAATGATTGTGGTTATCAACTAAAGTGTAAAGATAAGTCATTCTGTATTTGTTACAGTGTCTTCTCTCAACCAAGAGATTTCATTGCAACTGATTGATTGATTGAATACTTTATTAACAGTTTGCACAAAGTACAGCGGTACGATTATACAATGATGCTAAAAGGATAACACAAAAAACCTTGAGGGCTTGTTTCCATTGTGGTCCTGTAACACCCGGGAATCGAACCCTGGTCTCTCACATCACATGGGAATCTTAATCTATACCGCAGATACAAGAGGGAATCCCCCATTGGCCAGCGGAGATATTGGGCTTATGAGCAGCGGTTAGCGCTACTTGTCAACCTGTTGGTGTCCTACCTGACACCAGGGTCTAAATTTCCCAAGAAAAAAGCAAAAAAAAATAAAATACACTTTCATACAGATTGGTTAAAATAACGTATTCATTAAAATAAGTCCCGGATCGCAGCTTTTTAAGTGGCAGGGGGTGCATCCAACATAAAAGACAGCTCTTGACTCTTAAACAAAATATAAGGATGTGGGATCTGTGTGTGGGTCTGACTGTCTTTATGTTTCTGAGTCTGTCTGTGCATCTGCGGCGAATCTTGCAAACCACTGGACCGATCACTGCCAAATGTCTTGTGCTCGCTGCCAATAGGCTAAGGAAGTACATTTTGGCTACAATATTTTTCACATATTGTGAATATTATTATTGGTTTAATATTTTTCACATTTTGTTCATAAGTTCATAAGCACAGATCGATCCCCGGTCCCGCCCTACCTTCATATTTGGGCAAGACAGATGTCATCAATATGACATCATCATGATGGCATAAATCCACAGAGGAGCCACGCCGCTATTAGGCCCTCTCTTGTTTTAACTGTCCTTGACTCACTAGTCTCTCAGCCAAATTAATACAACCTTACATAGATATGTCCAGACATCCCCCCCCCCCCGCACACACACACACACACACACACACACACACACACACACACACACACACACACACACACACACACACACACACACACCGAAATGCATGCATCTTCACATCCATATACACATTACAGACCACAAACTCAAAAACACACAAACACACACACACACACATCTAATCCAAGTCCACACAGACAGAACGACACACACACACACGTTTTAGCACACCAGTGCTCGCGCAGACAACAGGGCAGAAGTTAGACTTATGTCATTTGGGGGGACGATGTCCTCATGGGAGGAGGCTATGACACAATGGTTTCTCTTTAAGACCACTGTTTATTTTTCTGCATGTCCATTGGGCTTGCTCACAAGAAACCCTTTCATAGCAGCAGCTGGAGTGTGCTTGTGCGTGTGTACATGTCTATGTCTGTCTCTCTGTGTGTGTGTGTGTGTGTGTGTGTGTGTGTGTGCACATGTGTAAATCTGTATGTCTTGTGATTGTGTGTGTACGTACGTACATGCATACACATGACTGTGTGTGAGTGACAGTGAGAGATTAGCTGTTTACTTTTAGCTTGGAAAGGATATATCTGTAAATACGAAGGCTGTTTGAGGCTGTCATGTTTCAGCAGTGAGTCTCTCTGACACAGGGGAAGGGTTGCAGTCATCAGTCTACTTTTGAGTGTGCGAGTGTGTGTGGGTGCGTGTCCGTGCACATACATGCAATGTGCATGTGATAATGAAAGACATGTTAGATGGCTGTGATTTCAGACACGATTGGGAATGAGCATATAGTCACACATTCCCTCACACCCACAGAGACCGCGTATCATTATACTCTCTCACTCACACACTGACACACACACGCACAGACCATGCACTATATATACAGGGATGAATGGTCCCCATTAAACCATCAACTGTACTTTCATTCCTACGTGGGTTTCAAGTCTGTATGGTTTTCATTATTTAAGAAAATTTCAACATCAACACCAACCCTACACTTTTCTCTATGTATTCAGAGCTGTATATTGGAATCATTAATTCCATGCTAAACAACACTGGAATTAAGCCCCTGGAGAGCGATTCATGACAGTGCAATAATATTCCCCTGTATTGTTTAATATAATGTTGTCGTCCTGGCTAAGGCTTCCATCATTTTATAGGCTACATTGTTTGGTATTGTTAAACATTGTTGTCCATATTAACATCACCAGAATTTAGGATTTGATAAGTGATTTATGTAAGGGATTTGTGCATTCATCATTCAAAGGTGTTTAGTATACATCAACAAAATGGCATTATTGATTTCACAAATATGCTCTCTATAAGTGTCCAGATGTCTTTCCCTGCTAATGGTACTTTGACTTACAGGGTTGACATTCAGCTCATGTTCTAACTCCGTAAATGTCTCATAGGCTTTAGTTCCTCGATCAGCATCCAGGAAGACGAATGTCCTCAGACAATAATATAGTGGTCCTAGAAGACCAACTAAAGGACGTCAACTGAAAGTGTTCTTGTGAGATGCGTGTCTGTTGTTTTTGTCAGAGCCGACACGCGGGCATGTTATTCATTGCTTTAATGTCCACCAGCCACAATAAAGACATCACTTATGCTAATCAGTGTTGGTCTATTTGCACTCGGAAGTGCAACTCTGGCAATGTCCTAGGAATATCTGTTTCCATTTATTTTGTAATTAACCAGCCCAAATAACTATAGAATGAGAGAGAAAGGCAAAGAGGCATTTGCTAAAGCCTAATAATCAAGATAAAAACAAATCCAGTCATTGATATCGATCATTTGGCCACTGATTGAGCCAGACCAGACTCTGAATCCAAGGATAGAGAACCGATACGGTTTTGCTTATGAATGCAATTTATCTAAAGCAAGCAATCAATAAAACATAAAAATAAACAGACAAGTTGTTCTCAGTTACAGAAGCAGACATGGTAACTTATCTATAACCGTATAACCACTGCGGGCACTCTCGCAGCACTCTCAAGTGACAGTTGCTGTGGACTTGGCCTTAACAGCGGAGTGCAAGAGTGTGAGGATAGGGATAAGAAGAAATGAGGCAGTTTTCCTTTTTCATGGCATTCTTAAAAGAGGCCAGACTTTTATTTCCTTTTGTATTTTCTGTTTTTCCAGAGATGTTGCAGGCAGACAGACCCAACCTGAGGAGGACCCAGAGTGAGGAGACTCCTACTACAGCTGTGCCTCGGGGCAGGTCAGAACATACGCATGCACACACACACACACACACACAGTTGTCCACGCAAGAATGTACACAGACGTTCATATACACACTAAACGCAAGCTACAGACACACACAGCCTCTGAGCCAAATCCGTTGGGATTTTCAGTCACAGCAGTGATGATAAACCACAGAGGTGATGTAATCGTGGAAGAGATAAGACCCAGACTATCAGCAAACTGAATAAGAGTCTGAAGACTGAACAAATGGAGGCCGGTGTCTTTTACAATACAATCTGTGAAGAATAAAAATAGGTTTGAACAATAGGAGGCAGTGTCAACTGCAGTCTCTGAGGACGGGATGGAAATAGTTTTAAAATGTCCCTTAGTGTAGCTTTGTTACAAGTAGTTTTAGTTTTAAGGGCACACGTAAGCATATGCCAGTATCATTTAATCATTTACATTGTAGAGCTGGCTTTGTTTATGCATGTGTAATGCATTTTTCCTACTGCTTTTCGATCCAATACACAGAGTACCCCAAGGATTAGAGGATTGGGACTCCATAATGTATAATAATGGTAGTAGGGAAAATAAACGAGTATAACTTCTTCCTAAACAGCCTTTAAAGAGTGCGCCATAGGAACATGTTCAAAAACCAAGTTAAAAAAGGAAAAGAAAGGAAGAAAGTGTATGGTTGAATACATGCATGTCATTTGCTCTGAATGTGGTCTAGAGCCTGGTCTCATTGACTAGGATGGTAGTGTGATAATAAATACTGGAACTAGACTAGACTTGGTCCTAAGCGTTGTGGTGGGGCGCATTGGTCAGATTGGAATGTCCATGTAAACACTGTAGGGGAGCATTAGCACAGTTCACCGAAGAACCAAACCTCGCTGTTATGGAATACCATTCAACATCTCCGTCCATTTGTGTCTAAATAGAGGCAGTAGAGTGAAAAAAACGTCTGTCAGAGAGAAAAGGGAGGAGGGGGAGAAAACATATAGAGAGATGGAAGGACAGGCCTTTTTTTCCCCTCCTTCGTAGTGTTAGCAGTCTCCCATGACGAGATGCACACCAGCTTTTCTCTCACACAGACGCGTGCACACAGAGGAAAACACACATGCACATGCAAGTGTCAGTTCTGTGCTTGTTCATAGCCAGTGTCTTCTGCTTGTGATACTTTATTGTAGCTCATAAAATGGACTTGAAGGCAGAGCTGAGCCCACTTTTCTATTGATAGTCCTCCAAGTTTAGGCCTCAGCATTCCACAGTCCTGGGGGTAAAAACGCCAACATGTTTTCATTGTATAAAAGGTCCTGTTGGAAACGGTTATATTTAGCAGTAGGAAAATATGAACGTATTTTGGAGAGGAAAATGAGATCGTACTTACATTGCATTGTGTTCGAGCACTTGCTTGCATGTATGTGCATTTGTGTGCGTTTGTACATGTACTTGCTGCTTGCCGTGTCTTTTGAGAAAATTATTCAGTGTTTTTATCCACAGTCTTAATCGACTTTTCATATTTTATCCCATTTTCTTCTTCTTCCTCTTATGTTTAGCTCATCCTGTCATACATTCTGTCATCTCGTTGCCTTCAGTTCTGTATTAAATCTGCAAAAGCTATTTTTATGTTTTACAAAAGCCCCTCTCTCTCGCTCTCTCTCTACTTTATCTATGCAGGAGTAACAGGCACTCGGTGGGGGGGTCTCGGGGCTGTTCCCCAGGGTCCTCCACAGGGGGGGCTCTGACTAACGGGGAGCTGAGTGAGGACCAGAGCCCTGCGTTGGGGTCAGGTCTATCCGGTCGCCGGCGCTCCTCCAAAAGCTCCCACAGCAGTCCTGGAGGCAGTGCAGGTACAGGAACCACTCACATTACTGTTGACCACTTAAGCCTTATAATGTATACTTACGTATTTGTACAAAAATAGCAAACCTAAACAATATACATATATAAGCTCACAACACGTCGCAACTTGTATATCTGCTATTTTAGCTATTTTAGAAAATGTTTAAAAGTTGCTTTTTTGTGCTTTTTTTAATTTAATTGTTTTACATTTTTGCCTATAGATTCTATAATCAGGATGAGTTATGACACAAATAAATAAACATACAAAGTTGGAACTGTAACTATAAGATTTAAGCTGATAAAATGAGTACTCTGTCCTGATTGGCTGAAAATGTGCAACCCACCTGAAAAAAATATTTTCTGCTAGCGGTAAAGACAGGGAGGCACCTGTTACTGAACAAAGACTCTACTTAACCTTTTAACAAAAAACGTTTTGTTTTCACCAAAAAATATCACTTACCCTACCTTTAATAGACTAGAGGTTCGGGTGGCCCTCACATCTAGAGTTCAGGCCCTCAAACGTACGTCGCACTGCTGATCCGATTGATATGTCTGAGTCATAGTGTCGGGGGTTTGTCATAGTACCCGTTGTACCCGTCTGTCTGTGTCCCTTTAGTGCCTTTATATGGAGATCCCTGTATCTGTCTGTGTCCCTTAAATGCCCATATATGGAGATCTCTGTATATGTCAGTCTTAGTCCCTTTTACGCCCATATATGGAAATCCCTGATGTCATCATTATATGCCCATATATTGGCATGCCCATATATGGATTGGTGGTTCTGGGCAACTGGATATCTATATATATGCCCTGGACAACTGGATGTACAAACATGCCTATTTATGGGTGTATCGGGTTTGTTTATGGTTAAGGCGGAGTCATAGTGACATGCCTATATATGGGCGTATCGGGTTTGTTTATGGCTATGTCTATTAGCCTCCCAATTATTATAGGAATAGGATACACATACCTTTGTATTGTACCAGTATAATAAACCTGTAATTTTAGTGAGGTAATCTGGTGCACTACCCAGCACTGTGGTTTGTCTAAGTTCCATGCAGAAGCTTACAAAATAGCCCATCAGCACAGAGATTCCCAAATTAGCCGAAATGGTCGCCAATCTCGCCATGGATGTGGCTTTCCTGATGTGGGTGTGTCAGCAATATTCAAACAGTGCATGTTTGACGGCCATATATAACTGGCAAACAAATATTACGTTCTTCTTCCCCTTTATTTTGAGAACTACATAGACTGATTAGGCAATAAATGCAGATATAAAATGTAATAAAAGCCAGTATTCTTTTGGTGTGTTGTTCCGAGGCCCACCTTTTTAATCTGTCTCTGATTTCCTCTGACTCAAACTTTCAGACACATCAGTTGCTCTGCAGATAAACATGGACTCTACCAACTTCAAACTAGAGGCCTTTAAGCTATTAAAGTTGTATATGGTCTGACAACATACATACATACACGTATTTGTAAGTGAGATCAGATCATGACTACAAAAAGTGCTGTCAGGTATTAAGTGGTAAATAATATTATCTCACCGTCCTCTTTCCCCACCTTCTTTTCTTCCTTCCCTCCCTCCCTCACTCCTCCTATCATCCTCTCCTCTCCTCTCCAAGGCAAAGTTGAACTGACGTCCAATGGACTGGAGAACGGCCGCGGTGGCCCGACCCGCCATGCGCCCCCACAGTCCTCCCCGTCTGTCAGACCCCCAGCCTCCAGCAGCAGCAGCGGCAGTCCCTCTCCAGGTCCAGAGGCCCCGGGCCTGGCCCCACCGGCAGAGCCTGGACCTACCGGGACCTCCGGTACAGAGCAGGCCGGCAACCCCCCCGCAGAGCCCGTCCCAGACACACTCCCGGCTGGGTAGGAGCACTGGGGAGAGTATAGAGCTCTTGAGGACAGGGAGGGGCAGGAGGTTGGCAAGAGAAAGGGCAGGCGAGCGTTGGGGAGGGGCAGGGAGAGGAGCACATAGAGAGAGAGTATAGTGGGGTTCAGGCAGCTTGAACAGCAGCTGAACACTGGAGGAACGTTTTGACTCAACCAAATTTATTATGAAACTTGACATATCTAATTATCCTTGTTTGACTCTAGCTCTCCCTGTCTTCCCATCTGTCTATCTCTCTCTTTCTCTCTCCCTTTCTCAATCTCAATCTCTTAACTCAACCTGTGGATATACTGTAGCTGGGAGCAGAGGGTGCTGCCTCACGGTAGAGTGTACTATGTCGACCACAACACCAAAACAACCACCTGGGAGAGACCACTGCCACCTGGGTATGTCTCACGTGTGTGTGTGTGTGTGTGTGTGTGTGTGTGTGTGTGTGTGTGTGTGTGCGCGCGCGTGTGTGTGCGGATGTGTGTGCGGATGTGTGTGCGCGCATGCACTGATTTGTTGATTGAGTGACCCTTTTTTGATCCCTCACAGGACAGTGAACATCAACACAATAGTAGTTCAATGATAGGATATATAGATATGTATGCTTATAGTATGCTTTGGTGTGTGTGATAGAGAGTGAGGCAAGTTGTGCGTGAGTGCGTGCAAGTGCATGTATCTGTATGGAAAGTGTGCAGTAAATTTCTGAGTGACGCTGACACTCCCAGAGTTAAATTAAATTAAATTAAGTAAACAGATATGATTTTACTGGCACGGTATTCTGCCATCTTGTGAACATTCTCAACATCTATCCCTGCTGGACTTGCTGTCTGTCGTTAGGCACAGAACAGTATGTGAGGTCAGGGGCATGTGTGTGTTTGTGAGTTTGTGTGTTGTAGCACCACACTTGTCACTTACCAAGCCTTTCACCAGTAAGATAGACGGCCAACAAATATTTATAATATTTTCCTATATTAATTTCAACTGGTGTTAACCATTTAAACCCTATATACTTCGTTGACCCCAGGGGTCTGTACCTGACCCCCTCTTTTTGTCCCTATACACCAAATCTGGATGCTGAACATAGCAGGTCTACAAACTGTGAGTTTTGTAGATTTTTGCAGAATGTTTGCCTATTTTCGCCGATTGTTTGCCTATTATGACATGCCCAGAATAGGGCTGCCAGGTTGGAAGTAGTTAAAAGAGAGGCCCAGCAGAAAATAGACCAGTGGCCTGAATTGCAGTTTGAACTGAATAGAACAAAAGTTGACAAGAAGAGTGTTTGCATTGGAGGAAGCCCTCTGTTTGGAAATAATTTTCAAACTATTTGAAGTCAGAATTTCACTCCAAATTAGGGTAATGGAGAAGCATAAGGGTCACTGAATTTAGATAATTGTCATGTCAGTGTTGTATTTGCTTGTGTAGTAATTCTCTCCTCATGGTGACATAATGCTGCATGTGATTCTAGGATAACAGGGTAGGTAATAATAATTTCGAATGCAGTTCAAATTAAAATGCAGTTAAGATTATACTGGGACACCAGTATAATCTAAAAATCATGCCGGTTTCCAAAGTTTTTACTATATCAATCGAATCTCTGACTTGTTTTGCATTACTGAGACGTTGCCCTAACCAAGCCTACTCAGTTTCTTTTCTCCATGCGTGTGTTTTATGTTTTTGGACACAACCATATGCAGTACATTGTCCCCCACCTCTGACTCGCTCTAAATCACCCACGTTGTTTTGTGTGTGTGTGTGTAAAGCTGTAATCATTTTCTCAATTCACCTCTTAATGTATAGCATTAAAAGTCACCAACACCACCAGCATTTTCATGACATTTTTATTCCAACAATTACTTATTGATTCTCACTTGCATGCGTGCGTGCATGTGTGCGGTCATGTGTGCATGATAGAGAAACTGCTTTTAGGAAAAGGTCAGCCCCGCCACCCCCATCTCAGTTTTTCCAGAGAGGCAATGAGAGAGTTGGGGCCAGAGAACAAAAGTCCTTTCTTAGAGGCACATGTACGCCCGTACAGCACTGTGTTGGCTGATGGCCGCCTGGGCCCTTCAGAGGATCAATTACCAGACTAGCGCTGGGTTAGCGTTCCAGATGTACGCACCAGGAACTGTTTAGTAGGGACTCAGGCAATCTAGGTTTTAGAATCCTAAATAATGAATCCCATCTTTGGACAGACTCTGTGTTGGAGATGTTGCGATGAGACTGAGTGCAACTGGTGCATATTCTTTAGTGTTTCTGACTTAGCTAGCTTAATACCTGGTCTCTAAAACTAAAGGTCAGAACTTTATTGCAAGCTCATTATATTGCTGCTCATTGTCGTTACATCAGGAGGTGCCACACACCACCCTTAATTAACCACTTAAACAGTTAATTGACTTGAGTCCCCCTGGGGTCTTCGTCTATACTCGGTCCACTCCTTTTTTCCCATTTACAACAATTCTCTTTGCCGCAAATAGCCGATCTACAAGCTCACAATGTGTCAGGTTGCAATACGTTGCTTAGTAGCTAGCTTGTAGATCTGCTATTTTCACCAAATGTTTGCCTATATGACATGACCAGAATATACGTTCGCTAAGCTCCGCCCTTAGGTTAGACATACAACCCTAGTTTTGACAGCACTCACATTGGTTTGCAGTGGGATATAAAGGATTTGCCACATAAAATAATATATCATTTTTGGAGCCAGAGCTTCCAAATTTCTTCCAAATCTTGACAACAAGGCCTGCAGCATGCACTGGAAATGTACTGTATGTGCATGACATTACTATTTCAACAAACAAAATACAGGCAAATGTTTATCACTCCCAAAGAAAGATGGAGAAACCGCATGTAAATCAATCAACTAAGTTAACTATATATCACCGGACAGGAGTGTTTGTGTACCGCATGGTAATTAAGACTACAAATGGTCGCTTCTAATAAATAGACAAACGAATGAATAAACACTTTAACATTAAAACAGTACATTGCTCCATGATTCTGGTTTGTTGAACTAGAACTTGAAACCAACCCCGTCCCCAAGACTCCTTTCGGAGTCTTCATCACAAATACAGTACATGTTCATGAATCTAATTGGAGAATGATTCAGGATGCAGCACCATGCTAAAGTTAAGTGACCATGACAACACATCAGTATCACTAAGGATTTTAACATTTGTTTTATATGATTTGTACCTTTATTACGATTAATGTCATTATAATTAGTTATATTCTCGTCATCACCTCACCTCACGTAATTTTCCCAACATTGAGCTCTGTGTGTGTGTGTTAGGCAGCACAGCCACAGCCTGCTGTTGTCAATGTAGATTTCAGCTTGGAGAAATGGATGACAAATGCCCCCTCCAACCGCTCTGAGTACTTGGAATGACTGTTGCAGATCACCCAGAAACACTGTTTCACCATAGAGTTATCATGGTATTCCTATTTGTGTTATTAATGTTGCTAATTATCGTGTACGTGCTTGCATTGACTCCCATGATATGTGACTGGAGTGTGTACCCATATGGCGGATAGCAACAGTTGCTAAGCTAGCATTAAACAATTGCTATTGGGGAGTGGGGCTCAGGGATCCGTCTATTAGGATGCTAGGCTTCATGTGGTTAATAACAAAAAAAACATATTGACAAATGTCATTCACCCTGTTATTTCCGTTACCCTTGCATTAAGCCTGTGAATATGCAGCAAATACACATTTCTGTTGCACTGTGACCAACACTGCACCAATCGCATCCAGACTATTCCTGGTGTGGGTCCCAACTTGGCAATTTGTTTTAATGAGGCCAGCTCCCAGGGTGACAGAACAAATTTCTCATTTGGGCTGGAGGCTACAAAGGTTTCGGAACACTGACATTATTATCCAGACCTATCATATTCATATCCCCGCTCAAGGTCAAAACACTGAGCTATATTGTCAGGATTTCTGCTTGCTCATGAACCAACACTATAGAGCTTGTCTTTACATAAGTCTTTAGCTTGCCTTGAATTGAATTAAAGCAATGTCAAACTTAGGGAGAACCTTGGGTTCTACACCTATCTGGGCATGATATTAAGTCCAAATCTTGACTTGATCTGATGTCTCTGTGCTGTGTGAGCAAAGAAGTTTATCTTGTGTAAAGCTATATTTTGATGAAACCAGAACATTTTCTGTGAAGGTCTGATATATCATCATGCACTTCTAATCTATATGTGTGCTTGGGGGGTGGGGAGGTACTGTAGGTAAAGGCTGTTACAATTTCCTGTAGCCTTTGGGTTTGATAACTTAAGGGTAATTTAGTTGCACGCTGGTATAACACACTGTAAACAGACATTCTACAAGCTCGCAGTGAGTCATGTCGTGAGCTTGTAGATCTGCTATTTTCTGTGGACACAACTGAGTATAAATCAGTCTTTATCTGATAAGTTCTGTCATGCCAGGCTGAGGACTGAGTTCAAGATGCTGAACTGTAGAGAAGAGAGTATTATGCTGCTACTTTTTGCTTTGCAGTTTTATACTATTGTTTCTGACTTTGCTAGATAACTTGTTGCTATTACCCAGATCAGGCCAGTAAAACCATTCAAACTTGCGTATTTAAATCCTATTTGGTGGCTTACTGTAGACTGTATTACGCTCTCTGAACACCTTAAAATGACCTAATACCTAAATATTGTACTTGCAAATGACAACAATGTTTTTCATCACAATTACAGTCCAGAATATTTTCTGAAAGCCTTGTTTTCTCCTAAAAGTCGGTCAGCCTGCTAATGGTGGATAGAATACAAACATTTGGCCATAGGCCATATTTACAAACAGGTATTGAATGTAGAGTTTAGTAGAATCAAAATGAGTCTGTATGTCTTTGGGTATAGGTATTTTAATGTATCACTGACTGTGTATACTAGGCTTTATACAGGTAACATGGTGCTGGATAACAACATTTAAAATCATAATATCTCCTTTAGTTGTTGTTGTGCAAAGTATATTTGCACATACCTGGAATTCGTTGACTGGATTTACCCATCCTAACTATTAGGAGCAGTGGGCACCAGTTACATGGCAAGCTTTAAGTTTCTTGCAACACGATACTTATAGCACTTGTTACAAATAAAATGTATTTTCATTATTATCTCATGACTTATCACTACACAATAACCGAATTCATAACTTGTATTAAACTGTTGCTTGTTTCTTGTCATTTTAAAACTAGCCAGTAGCATCACTCTTCAGTTAAATTAAATTCACATCCATCTGCTACTGGGTTAAATAAGAATAGTATAAATATTAGTACTACCAGAGAAGTTGGTCTGACAAGCCTGCTGGAAGGGTTGGGCTTGGCACTATAGAGCTAACTGGGATACGTCCATAATGTTTTAATGGTACTAAAATAAATGGATGCATGGGGTGTGTCCTGGTGCCACTTTAGAACAATTTTCCTGTGGATCTCATACTGTAGGTCTGCATCTTTATTTCACTATTTCTTCTCTCTAGGTAACTCTGTACTTGCCTCTGCCTATACATGTGCAAGTGTGTATTTGCATGCATGTGCTGGCAAACTGTGTGACTGTGCATTAATAGCTGCTGTGTAATGCATGCAGAGTTGGGAGAGTTAATTCACAGGTTTCCTTGTTCACTCCTGTGCTTGGAGCCACAGTCTCTGTCGGAGACTTGTGCTTCTCCCTCAGGAAATGGGAGGGCCAAGCAAACTAAAAGCTCCCTTTGGGCAACTGTGTGCATGCATTTAGTCAGAGACTTTTTGCTTTCTTAAGTGTGTGTGTGTGTGTGTGTGTGTGTGTGTGTGTGTGTGTGTGTGTGTGTGTGTGTGTGTGTGTGTGTGTGTGTGTGTGTGTATGTACACATGTATGCGTGTGTGTGTGTGTGTGTGTGTGTGTGTGTGTGTGTGTGTGTGTGTGTATGTACACATGTATGCATGTATGGGAGAGAGAGAGGGTCTGAGGGTGACTGACTGTGTGTGTGCGTGTGTCTGTCGGTTTTTATAGATTTGCACTTATTGACTGTATCTTTCCATGTGTGTGCGCGTGTGCACCAGGCTGCTGGACCGTATCTGTGTCTGCACTGTTTTTGTTAGCATATGGAAGTCGTAGCTGTTTGCTCTACCAAATTCTGCTCTGTTTAAGTCAGAGATATCAGAATAGCGGCAGCCTTTGTAGCAGAACAACACTCAGTTCTGCAGAGCCCAGGGAATTCACTCATGTTGTTCTGTGTATGCGTGTGTTTGTCTGACTGTCTGTGTGTCTGTGGGACAATTCATATCTTTGTTCTTGTCATTGTCCAAACAATTTACCCCCCCCCTACACACACACACACACACAAAACTATTGACATAGTTGATGCGTCATTCATACAGGTTGATGCCATTTACTCGCAGTGTATTGGACCTTGTTCTGAATAAAACTTGCGTTACTTTATTTGCTGCTTAATATTTGTGTTCTTTGTGGATCATATGTACTCATGACACAAATAGATAGAAACGCAGTCAGATACAAGAGAATGCCCAATAGACATGTACTTTCTGGAGAACGTACAATTTTCTCTGCTTTTTGACAATATGGGTGTCATATTTCTCTCAACTGATCCTTCATCAGTCTATCGCTTCTCCCATCTTTTCTTTCTCTCCTGCCATTCCTTCTCTGAATGTTAAGCTTTTGGGAGATGTGATGCATCCACCCACTGTCGCTTTAATAATACGTTAAAAGACGCAAACAGACTGTTCCCTCTGACTCATTCTCTCTCTCTCTTTCTCTAGCTGGGAGAAGCGTGTGGACCAGCGGGGTAGGTTCTACTATGTGGACCACAACACCAGAACAACCACATGGCAGAGGCCCACCGCCGAGTCAGTCCGCAACTACGAGCAATGGCAGAGCCAGCGCAGCCAGCTACAAGGAGCCATGCACCAGTTCAGCCAGCGCTTCCTCTACCAGGTAACACGACAAGCTCTCATTAACATCTGTACACTCTCTCAGTTACAAATTGATAAATTAACACAGAGGATTGCACAACATCCTATTATATATTAAGGTAACCTCTGTCCATCAGTCATTCTGTTCCGTCATTCTGCCTGCAAACTTATAATGGTCTGTTTTATGAGCGAGGGGGCGCTTTAGAGATCCTCGAATCCAAGTTGTGTTAACAGCAGACATAGCTTAGCTGAAACAGCGTAAACATCAGCTCCTCATGGTTGTGGGTGGCAATGATTCCACAACAGGTTGTAAGTGACCGGGTTCAGCGGGTTGTCACAAACAGCGCCACCAGGAGGCGGATTTTTGCTAAACACATTTTTTGACGGTACTCCTACAGATTTTGTCCAAACATCACGCAAATCGATACACAGTATCTCTGTAGTCATTAAACGAAACCAGGCTTTCAGATTTTTCATATTCTACCCTGATTGGTTAAGATTGGCTTCCAAATTTGCAGGAGTGCTCCGTTTTTAACAAAATACCTCAAATCATGAACACAACGTGCGATTTCCGTGACATTTTGCACGCACATCCCCACTAGGCCGAGGAAGAAATGCCACCCTTTTAACATTGCCCTATTATAGCGCCACCAGGAGGCCAATTTTTGCAATATATTACTACAATTTTTCCAACGTTTTATATATTAGAGTCGACCCAGCGATGTCGGGAGAGGAAACAAAGGGAGGTACACGACAGTGCTTGTAAGAGCTAATATCACATTTATTGTCAGTAGTCAGTATGTCATGATGAAATCTAGGAAGCCACCAGTAAATCTCACACATGGGCTCCACTATGGTTTCTTTGTTGGCTGATGGTCAGTATGTACACTACGGGGCCAAGCAATGTTATTTGAGACTTGGTTTTAGTATTTTTCCAGTCATTGCAGGAGTGGTCCCCTCTTTGACAATAGCTGTCCTCTCAGCAAAAGCAGCCAAGGTCAAGTTTCACCCTGACAGTTAAGACTTATAGAGCTCCAACAACAGTCCATTCTGAACTGGGCGTTCCTTGGTACGCACCATTAGTAAAAGCAGCCTTAAAACTGTTACAGGCTCCTATTAAAAGACCCCTCCCAGCTTCTAAAACGGTGTGTGTGCGTCTGTGTGTGAGCGTGTGTGTGTGTCCATCCCTAGAGCTGTCCCACTCCCACCCTCCATCAACAACACAGCCATTTTCTGAGTTTGTGTCCAGAATAACCTCCACCTCCTCTGACTTCCTAACAATCTCCCCCCATCCAGCCCTGCATCCCCCTCTCACCCATCTCTCCATCCCTTCATCCATCCATCATCCATTTCCCTCTTTTGCTCATTGTGTCCTACCCACATGGCCCTCATTGACTTCCCTGTCTTACACCTTTACTCTTTTTCTCTGTTCTGTCCGGTATGCAAACCCTAGCCTTCTCTCATGTCTGTCGATCCCTCCTTTTGTCATCTATGCCTTCTTTCCCTCCACCCATACCTAATGGCACCTATTTTTTAAATGTGGCTTAAGTGGTTGAGCTCACAACACGCTATGCCACATGGGCCAGGTTTGGGGTTTAGGGCAAAAGTTAGGCTTGTTTGGCTGAGTCTGGGGGTTTACAGTACATTCTCAGCCTAAAGTCAAGTCAAGCTGAAATCCCCTTTACCACTCCCTCCCTCCCTCCTTCTCTCTCTCACTCCCTCCATCCATCCTTCCCTCCCTGACCCTGTCTGAGAAAAGCCAAGTGGCAGGTCTGCCCTCCATGTGGAGAGTCCAGAGTTCTGTTTTGGAATGCCCCCACCGCTGATAGCAATGGCTATTTCTGGACCCAGTGTGTGTGAACAAGAGCGGAACATGCAGGGGTTGAGGCAGTCACACACACACACACACACACACACACACACACACACACAAAGGATGTTAAACTGTGTGCACATACTGTATACACATACCCGCATGTATCCCTCAATATACACACACACACACACACACACACACACACACACACACACACACACACACACACACACACACACACACACACACACACACACACACACACACACACACACACACGCACACACACACACAAAGGAGGTAAGACTGTGTGCACATACACATACCTATATGTAGCCTCGACTACACACACACACACACACACACACACACACACACACACACACACACACACACACACACACACACACACACACACACACACACACACATTCACACACATTCACTCACTCACTCACTGCAGACACACCGAGGTTGAAGTGGGATTTGGGGACTTTGACATCACCTACCAGACTTGCTGTGGGCCAGATAAGAGCGGATTCAGACCTCCATGATGGCATCCTGCCGTGATATGGCCTCATGCGTTTAGCTTCACTGTGTGTTGTTTTTCATGCAGACCATCACTGTCTATGTCTGGATTTGTGTGTATGTCAATGCAGGCGGATGCGTGTACGTGCCTACTGTTGAGTCATGTGTTGTGTTGTGCAGTGTGTGTGTGTTTAAGTAGATGTGCTCACGGCACTGTAATGTGGAGGTCAGGTGCTACATTTCTGCGTTAGCACATGACAATGAGCAAGTTCAGGGGTCAGCCGTCTTTTAAATGGACCATGACACTCTAATGGCCCAACACACACCTACACACACACACACACACACACACACACACACACACACACACACACACACACTCACACACTCACACACCCTCACAGAACTACAAGTTAGGAATCAGGATTATACACACCCACAAAGTCCTGCACTAAATGTAAATGTTGATTGGCAAAAACAATGGTTAGCATGCACGCACAAGAGCTCTCACTCATGCACAAGCTGGCCATTGCATTCTTGTGTGTGTGTGTGTGTGTGTGTGTGTGTGTGTGTGTGTGTGTGTGTGTGTGTGTGTGTGTGTGTGTGTGTGTGTGTGTGTGTGTGTGTGTGTGTGTGTGTGTGTGTGTGTGTGTGTGTGTGTGTGTGTGTGTGTGTGTGCGCGTGCGTGCGCGCAGGGTAATTGCAGCTCGTTAGGAACCCCAGAGAGAGTGGTCTCAGAGTCATTAAATGCCGTTTCCGGCTCTCCCTCTCCCAAAGTCCCCCCTTTTTCTCTACATTTACCAGCATACCCCCTTTTCCTCTGCCTCCTGCAGAATCCCCTCTTTTTTACCCCCGTCCAAATTCCCCCGTCTCATACATCTACCAAAAATCTTTTCTTTATCTTCAACAATTTCACTTGCCTGCTTCTGTAATCTTTTTTTAGTGCACTTATAAATATATCCAGCTTCCACTCTTCCTGTCCACCCTCAAATCAATCTCCCCCCCACCTACCCTGCCTTCCTTCGATTGCTTTTTCAGGGGCCTTTCTTACCTCCCTCTGTCCACTCTCCTTTAACAAGGAACCTTAACAGCAACACTATCTGAATTGAACCTGTGTCTTATACACTCACACACACCTGAACACAAACACACACTGGTTGTGAGCTCATGTAATGTACCCATGCTCATACTGGCACATGATCCACACATGACCAAATATACACACTCACAAACTTGCATTCTCTCTCTCTCGCTCTCGCTCTCTCTCTGTATATATTTTAAAACTATTTTGCTAATAAGAAAATGTATATTTACCAAAATATATTTCTTCACATAATGTTTCTCATATTCTTCTTTACTGCATGTGTGGCTGCAGCCATATGCATGTCATGATCATTGATGTTTAAACATATCTGTTAAGGATAATCTTTCTATAGTCTAAATGTTTTCATTCCATTTAACATTTATTTTACACATTTTTATGTTCTTTCTTTCTCTCTCTCTTTCTCTCTGTGCCTTATTTTCTCCTTTTCCATTCTTTTTTTCTTCTTTTTTTCTTTTTCTTCACTCTCTGGAACTCTGTCTGGAAGTTAGTGAGGAGCTGAATGGCCAGGGTAGAAATGATGTCATCATGTCTTTATATCATTATATTCTCCTTTTACCTTTTTTAGTCACATAGCCCCAGAAGGGTGGGGCTCCGGGCATAGATTGGCTGTCGATGAAGTGACACACACACACACACACACACACACACACACACACACACACACACACACACACACACACACACACACACACACACACACACACACACACACACACACACCCTTTAACCCTGCTATATGCCCGCTCTTCTTCCTGCAGTCACAGTCCTTTCCATCTGAACACCGTCGGATTTTCCATGACAGAGGCACTTTAATGGGCACAGTCAGTCACATTAGTTTTGGGAAATGCTGCATAACGCCTGTTGACGTACAGTGGTTAATACTCTACTTCATGGATTCTCAGGGTAATCATGAATCGCGTTTTGTGGAGAAGCTTCCAGGGAAAATTCGTGCATAAATATAAGTGCAGTTCTTATCACCGTTCCTTGTAGGAGGGAATGGTACTATGACACTTATCCATGAGAGGAGAGGAGTCGTTGCTCCTATGAATAGTACAATTGATGGAGTTTGTTTGGGGTCCAGCTGAATGGGGCCGTTTGATTCAGAACATCATCCCGTTCTGAATCCCTAAAACCATCAGTCACCACCGGTGCCAACAAGCATCTTTTCAACTACTTTTCCACTCACCCTAATAGTTGCGCGTGTGCGCATGTGTGTGTCCCAGTATCAGTAACCATATACGTGTACACATTGAGTGACTGTTTGCTGTACACAAATTTTCCACACTTTGGAACATACACAGGGTCCTCACAAAGACACACTAGGGTTTTGATGTGTGTGTGTGTGTGTGTGTGTGTGTGTGTGTGTGTGTGTGTGTGTGTGTGTGTGTGTGTGTGTGTGTGTGTGTGTGTGTGTGTGTGTGTGTGTGTGTGTGTGTGTGTGTGTGTGTGTGTGTGTGTGTGTGTGTGTGTGTGTGTGCGCGAGCGCGAGCGCGCACATGTGTGAGTGCAGGCTGAGTAAACCCCACAGTTGTTCCAGGCGCAGGGTGAATAAAGGTGCCTTTTGTCAGGCAGGGGTTGAGTTGGGGGTGGGGGTGGGGTGTCCAGTCTGGAACAAGCATGAATGTTCCCTCAGTTCCCTCAGACATCACACCTCCCTGCCTACTTTCACAGCACCATTAGAAGAGAGAGGCAGAGAAGGAACGAGAGGAGAGGAGAGGAGGATTATTTCTGCAACAGGATGGGGTAGGGAGGGGTACCAGGGTGATGGTGGGGAGGTTGAGGGGGAACCGGGGTGGAGGGGGGTGGGGCTTGCGGCCAGCCAGTGAGCTCATTGGAACAGCGCGTTGTTTTATCCTCCTACCAAGCGTGTCGTTTTTGGAAGGCATACGAGCCGCTGGCTAGCCAGCTCCCTCAGTCTCCCAGTACCACCGTGCTGGAGAGGAGCCCCCACCACCCCATCACCCCCACCACCACCACCACCGCCACCACCTCAACCCACGCCCCCCCACCCCCCCCCTCCATCCATCCCTCTCTCCCTCCCTCTCTCCTCCCTCCCTCCCTCCCATTCTCTCATTCAGAGCCAAGGCTTGACTGACTGACTTGGCTTTACTGACTTACTGACCGGCCGCCCTGCACACACGAGCCCTCGCTGGTTGCCCTTTCGGTAGGTCAGAGCTGTCCCGCGACCGCGCGGGAGAAACTTCAAACGGAGACCTCGCTTCTGCTCACTGCTCTCAGCTGCTGCAGCACCACTGTGTGCTCCCCTGGTTCATGCTGTTGATTTCCTAATCTGCCACATCTGGGTTCAGCTCACCTCACACCACCGTGCGGTTTCTGAGGCATTTTCTACCATCTTTTGCTGCAGTTTTTTTTTCTCCTCCTCTTGTACCTGTAATCTTTTCTGTGCATTTTGTTTTTAGTGGTGTGGGCCTTTTTTCATCTCATATCCACATGCTTGTTCTCACACACTGGTGGGAGCTGAGTGTGGAGCTGAGTGGACAGATTAAAGAATTTCACACTGCACCGTCGCTGCACAGAGACACTGAGAAGAAGACGAGGACTGAGAGGCAGAGAAAGACAGACAGAGAAAGAAAGACAAAAAGGTGGAAGAAGGGGGAAGGAGAGCAAGTTATCCTAACTGGACTCGCGCTATCTCTCTTTTTCTCCCTCAGCCGACCGGAGCTCCTCCAGTGGAAAATGACCCTCTGGGTGCACTTCCTCCGGGATGGGGTAAGTCCACCGCGCGTGCACACACACTTTCTTTGCATGCACCTTAATGCCCCCTCCCCCACTCATACAGACAAACACCTATATTTGTGTTCGCTAGGCCGATCGGCCCGAGAAGCGAAGCTTGTGTTTTCGCCCCTGTCCGTGTATGTGTCCATCTGTCCGTGTGTCTGTGCACAGCTAATCAGAACTTTGCAGAACGTTTTATCTGTACTTACATTCCACACAGAAATTGACCCCAATGGACCCTGACGTGATCCATAGGGGTCCATTTGGTTACGTTTTTTTTTTTTGCTGTGTAATTGCATCGCTGTTATTTGGTTACTGAACCACCAAGCAACAAAGTTGTCCTGAGCTGAACCTGTTGTAATAAAATGGTTGAATAAATTGCCTTTTGCCAGCGAGTATGGAGTTGACTTGACAGGTCCTGTGAGTGTGATTTGTAAGGTTGGTTCTAGTTTGGATGCTGCTATTCAAACCATCATCATCGGAGGAGGCGCGAGTGAGAGCCCCATACATAGCCATCATCCATTACTGAACCTCTGAGTCATGGCTGGTTTTTATGTGAATGTTATTTTACATCACGGCCTGAATTGACCAGTTGGGGTTATCAGAACTTTGGTTTTCCTTCTTCAAGGTCATGGTGTGAATGAGAGTCTTGGTAAGCATAGAGTGAGAGAAAGGTTTGACGTGTGTGAGCTTCTCTTCCCTTGCAGAACAGCAATACCTGACAGCAGCAGACACATATCTTACTTATAAGCTACACTAGGGAGAGATCAATTGTTAGTTGGCTTGATTAGCCGCTTAAGCCTATTTTGTACTTGGGCTATTTGGAAATAGCCAATCTACAAGCTCACAATGCATTGTGATGCGACATGAACTTGTAGATCTGTTACTTTTAAAACATAGATGAAAATCTTCACCTATAATGACAACCCCATAATAGGGACCAATGGATTAGTGATTATAGCTGTGAAGCTCAGATAAATGTTTCTTTTTGATACACTACCCATGCTGATTTATAATGTACATGCACAATGCACATACCACTTCCTTTGCCTCAAATCCCACAAATTACAGAGGCTGTGTAGTTGATGGGATTCTACATAATCCAATCTATTTTCAAACCCGGAAAAGGACATTTTTTTTATGTGCAGAGTTAAATCATACACACTGGCAAATTCCGCCCTGCTAACGTTTTCACAAGCTAATTCTCTTGCTGTTGCTCTCCAGCCCCTCAGTAATATTCTACCCGTGATGCCTTTTCAACATGCTGTGGTGTCTCAGGGCGAAAACCACAATTATATCGCTGACTCAGATTCACTTTTCATGCATGTTCTTTTTCATCTGCGGCCACGTCTGTTTCCCCTTTGCAGGGTCAGAAAATGAAAAGAGAAAAGGCTAAAAGAAATAGGGGCAACGGGAAGGAGAAGGAAGAGATTGTGGGGGTATGAAGAAGGGGGGGGGGAATTGTTTGAAAGACTCGTGCGAGCATGGGAACAGAGAAAATAGAGAGAAAGGTGGGCTGAAAGAGCTGCAAGTAAAGTCTAATTTATACTTTGTGAGTTTTCAAAAGTTCTCATTTTCATCATACAACACAGGAAGTATATATTAGCCTTACGAGTTGCAATGTGAGCGCTACTGTTTCTGCAGCCTCCACACACGCCTGTTAATGAGAAAAAGATGTCAGAGAGAGATGGAGGGAAATGGGGGAGAGGAAAGGGAGGGGGCTGGAAACCAATGGCTCAACACAGTACTGTGCATATACACACTCGACCTGGCACTCTCTAAACCTCACTGACTTGTGCCCTATATTCTCTGTCCAGGGCAACCAACAGTTACCATGGTATTGTCTCTATAACGTGACCATAAACCTTTTCTGCAACACCTCCCTACTTCTTTCACTTGTGGCTAGTTCACCTCAGTCACATTTGCTCTCTAACACCCCAACCTGCAGACACACACACACACACACACACACACACACGCGCGCACGCACCAGCTCACAAGTTTGCATGACCTAGAAAGGCAAAGGTGGACCTGCGTAAGGCATTTTGGAACAGCCACAGTGAAATGCCACACAGACTCGTCACTTTTCTACCAAGACTGTGAGATTCAGCTGTTCTCCTCTTTTCTCCTCTCTTCATCTAACTAAGCATTATAAGGCCTGTCATCATGCTCATATGATCCCAGTAATATTCCACAGTGCAGGCCTATGTTGATAGCTGTTGTGGTTCTTGTTATAACTTTTACTGTTGTTCTGGGCGTCTTTCAGCCAAGTCTCATGCAATATACTCTTGCTCCTTGCGGTTTAGAATCCAAATCATAAACTTCATTGAATGTCATCCTCTCTTTACTGTCAGTCTCCTGTGTGTCCTAATAATGCACAAATATTGTTTTCTGTTGTGTTCAACTACAGAGAAGCGTCAGGACAATGGGAGAGTATACTTTGTCAACCACAATACACGAACAACACAATGGGAAGATCCACGAACCCAAGGGTGAGACTAGAACTGTGTGTGTGGGTGTGGGTGTTTGCTAAAATTGCCTGCATGTTGGCTTGCATGTCTGCCTTTGTTGTATGCATTTGTGGATGTATAAGAAAGCATTATTGACATTCACCGTTTTGTTTGATTTAGTTTAACCCCAGAAAACAAACTGGTCGCTAGAACACCAAGTGCCATGCTGTCACACCACATTCAGTCACACCATCACACTGTATTACAACCAGGGATGAAAGATCAACATATTTGGGAAAAGCCCAATGATTGGTCTTTAGTAATTTTTTGGCTATTTCTTAGCAGGTTAGTAATGGTTTATTACTGAAAATACCGACTATTGAAAGTCTGGGGTTATGCAAATAAACAACTTTTTTTTTTTCTGCACAGAAATTGTACATTTACATTATCTGTTTGTTGATAATGTGATCATTTTATGGCATCGGCCGCTGTTCATGTGTCAGTCATGTCACTGTCTTCCCGTAAGACGTTTTATTATTATTATTTCCACTTCACTCACATTTATCATCCTCCCCTTTCCCCGTCAACCGATTTAAAAGAGCAGTTTTATGACGTGCAAAGTTAAATGATATAGGACTCTTTTAAGAAATTAACCTCTGATATTAACCTCTAAAAGTCCTCAGGGGAAGCAAGCAAAATAGCCATAGCTTCAGTTCATACACTTCGAGTGTACTTGAGAGACCTGATCGCAAATACCTTCTGGTATAAAGGTGTCAGTGACTGGCATCTGAATACGTCAAAGCATCCTTCAAAGACCAAAGGAACTCACCATCACATAGCTGTAAATTGTGGTTCATAATGAGGGATAGTGCAGATTTTAGGGTCCAGGTTTATTCACCTACAGTAGGGGTTGTGGGGGAGGAACGGTAGGAAAGGGACAGTTCAGTATGTCTGTATCCAGGGGACGAGACCCACCAGCCGGGACCGTGCTCACTGCCCTCTCCCTGTTGCAGGATGATCCAGGAGCCCCCCCTGCCCCCGGGCTGGGAGATGAAGTACACCGCCGAGGGAGTTCGATATTTTGTGGATCACAACTCTCGCACCACCACCTTTAAAGACCCTCGTCCCGGGTTTGAGTCAGGGTAAATATTCACTTAGACCCCCTGCTTTGTTTTAGGTACAGTGTACTTGTACAGACCTTAGGCAAAAGCTTACCTTATGTCCTTAGGAAATGGTCTCAAGCATCAAGCCAGTTTTTACAGCAAAGCAAAAGCAAAACCAGAAAGAGGCCTTGGTATCTGAGTTACATGAACTCTTGTTTGAATCCATATTGTGCTGAAATGATGTCACCTAGGTCTGGTATGTAGCAAATTATCATAAACAAAAGTCCCCTCATTTTCTGAAAACATCAATAATACAGAAATAATACTCTTAGTTTAATGCCGTCCTCTTCCTTTCTTTTTCGCAGAAGGGCCCATTTGTTAATCTATCACTTTGTCGCGGCCATGTTTCATCGTTGCTTGACTTTTTGGAATTATAATTTCTTTGTAGAGCCATTAAAACAAAGAAGAAATCATTTCTTCGAATTGCACACAATTAACTTGGGTGTTTTACATCAAGTAGTCGTGTTTTATCATATGCACATGTTCATAAAATGCAAACACCACACACCCTGCCCCTGTCCTAAAGCTCATAGATGTGTGCCTTGCTCATAAGTATTCTTATTTCTACCCAGAAAGTCAGGTCATAATGTGCTAATGTGGGCTAACGGCTCCATAACATCCAGCTCTGATATGTATGTGTAGCTCTGCGCATTTTTGTGTGTACAAGTGTACATGCAAGCTGGCATGCTTTGTGTTCATTTGCGTGCATGACTGTTTGTCTGTACAAATACTGTTTGTGTGCGCGCGTGTGCGTCTGTGTGTCTGCAAACTACTTTTCATGCTGATGTTTCAACATACGAAGGTCTCCATGCTATATTTTTAGTCCGCTGGTCACAGACAGTTCTCAGAGTGTCTTAAGTGTTTTACGTTGAATACTAGGAGTCTGTATCTGTGGCCAGTACATTGCCGCTGCGGTCTCCATTTCCTAACCCAAACCAAGATGTGCCTGGCAGCACTTGCCAACCAGAATCCCACTGCATTAGAGGCCTCTTTTCTGTACTCTGGCCTCCACATTTTCTCTCTCTCTCTCTCTCCCTTTTAGTATCTGATGATCTGTCTTTCAATCGCTCCTCTGTCATGTCATTTTGCTGTGTCCTTTCTTGTTCTCATCTTTTTGTGTCCCTCGCTCTGTCTCTCTCTGTCTGTCTGTCTATCTCTCTATACTTTGTCTGTCTGTGTGTCTCTCTTCTCTCTCTCCCTCTGTGTGTCTCTCTTCTCTCTGTCCCTCTCCCCCTCTCTCTCTCTCCCCCTCCGTGTGTCTCGGATTCTCCAGTGCTGACAGGGCACATATCCAGTCTGTGTGCTGTGGGATGGTGGAGATTATACTAACACAGCTGCATGCCTGGTCTCACCTACGTCTTATCCCTCTTGCAGCTTTCTTCTCCCTCTGTTACTGTGACTGTTGTTTTCTTTGCACACCAGGCCCCACACACACGCATCAAGTATCTCAGACCAGAATGCCACTCAGCTTAAGGATTCATTTACTTTTGGCGTTGTATAGTCCTTGCAATATTGGCGAACATGAGGAACTTTCTCCTGGAGCCAGCAACCAGAATGATTTGAACGTTTGATGGCTTCAAGATGTGTAAATATGGAGCTGCTTGGTAGAGAATGAATGGGTCCATGCAATGTTTTTCTGATTATTTCCTGCTGTTTATGTGCAGAACTAAACACGTCTATGGTCACAGTGGAGTATAGAGTGGTGACCAGGCTCTGGGCTTCTGGATACGCATTGTTTCAGCCTCTTGAAGCGTTTATAGCTGGAGGCTCTCTCTCTCCTGACCCCCTTCATTAGAAGTCACTGTGCTGGGCCTCAACTGTGCTGCCTCATGCAGTTTACTCCAATACCACCTCTCTGTGGTATCTGTAAGCAGAGATGAGCATTACGCTCTTTGTACTTGACATGTCAGAAATGTAAATGCAATATAGCAGGGTGGGGATTTCCACTGACTCCCCTTGTTTTAACAGTGTCAAATTTAAATTTCCCTTTCCCCCCTGTGTGTGTGTGTGTGTGTGTGTGTGTGTGTGTGTGTGTGTGTGTGTGTGTGTGTGTGTGTGTGTGTGTGTGTGTGTGTGTGTGTGTGTGTGTGTGTGTGTGTGTGTGTGTGTGTGTGTGTGCGCGTGTGTGTGTGCGCGTGTGCGTGTGTGCATAGGTCGCGGCAGGGCGGTTCCCCAGGTGCATATGATCGTAGCTTCAGGTGGAAATACCACCAGTTCCGCTTCCTGTGCCATGTAAGTGCTGACTCAGACCTGGCCTACAGTCACAATAAAGCTTTGGTTAGAATGATTTTATAATCACTGTAGACAAGTTATTATTATTTATTTTTTTATCTACACGCCTCATTTTTGTGTGTTCTTGAAATAGAATGATAGTTTGTGTGTGGACATTGTAATTGAGGACGTTTTGGGGAAATAGAGGGTTGATATGCCCATAAATGGAGATTGCTGTATCTGTCAGTCCTTATCCCTTTTATTCCCATATATGGAGATTGCTGATGTCAACAGCATATGCCCATATATGGGCATGCCCCTTTTTGTGTCCATACATGGAGTTGACTGATTTGTTTGCACCATATTTGGGCATGGCTGCATTGGGAACACCTTATATGGTTATGGCTGTGTCATAGTCACATGAACGTGATGACAAAAGGGCCAAAGGTCAAAAGTTAGCTTGTGTTGGTAAAAGCTGTGTAAACTATACTTATACAGTAAGTACAGTGTTATAAATGTCTCTGTGGTCTCTGATCTATATTATCCAGCGTCCTCCCCAAGGTATTTCTTGAAAAGAAAAACCTACGTTAAACAGCAGTAATACACTTTACTGTACTATATAATGCGGCAAAACAACTTTATAAGGGGGCAGGGAGTTATTGACTCACACATGTATTTTTTTTTGTTGGTATGTTTCTAGTCCAATGCATTGCCCAGCCATGTCAAGATCTCGGTGTCCAGACAAACACTGTTTGAGGACTCCTTTCAGCAGGTAAGAGCCTCACACTTCACACATATCGTTTCATTTCATGTCATTCAGTGTTGGCAAACATAGGAGCACAAGACTCAATGTACAGAATACCCGTATGCACACAAGCTGGGAAACTAGAAGGGTGCCTTTTTTGTTCAATTATGAAGCTGTCAAAGCAACATTTTAGATACTTGTTATTTGAAGTTCTTTTGGCATTTGATTTATTTTCTTTTTTTTTACCACTTTAACTTTGGCATCCCAAGTTTAGTCATTATAGGTGAAAATGTAAAAAAGAAAGAAAAGGTTTGAAAGTATTTTGATTGTAGCAGATCTACAAGCTCATAACATACATAAAATATCAAAACATAACAAGTAGTTAAGTGGTTAAGATGGTTACTTATTCATTCATCTTTGATCCTGTGCATGACGAATACACAGTACAGTGCACAATATTCTGACATATTAGCAAATTGATTGTCTAGTGACTAGACAAATCAATTTGCTAATTATGACCCGACCCTAGTCCTTGATTTGACTATTTGTAGGTTAGGACATTTGTTTTAACCTTAAACGCTGTGAGTCAATGTAGCCGTTCTTCTTTTAGATCATGAACGTGAAGCCATACGACCTGCGTCGTAGACTCTACATCATCATGAGAGGAGAGGAAGGACTGGACTATGGGGGCATCGCCAGGTGAGAACACCCACTCCACAAGCTTTGGCGTTCTTGTGTCTTCCAGCCGATGTGTGCTTGTTCTTCCCTCCAACCAGCCTTTTAATTGTGGCCATACTGGCTCAGTCATAGCCCTTGTCTTGTGTACTGTCAGATTGTGTGTGTGTGTGTGTGTTTGGTGTAAGTTTTTTTTTTAAGGTAACTGTTTTTCAATCATTTATGTCCATTTTGGTGATGGGTTCCTTGTTTATTTGGTTGTTGTTGTGTTTTTTGCCATCCTTTCACCTCCGACCCCCCCCCCCCCCAACCATCCTTCAATATAAGTTTATGTCTCTCCTCCCTCCGTTTCCTATTACTATCCTACCCTCCTCCCTCCCTCCCACCTCCTCCACCCATCCACTGCCCCTTCCCATCGTAGTGCCACTTGCATCTGTTGAGTTCCAGTCCCGCCTCTCTTTATGTGTCGTTGGGCTTATTGTTTTTTTTTTTTTCTGTTCTCGTTGTTTCTTTGGGGTTGTGTCTCTGTCTCCGGTGTCACGTCAGTGGTTTTACCCTATGGTAGGTGACGTCATGCTGTTCTACCACAGGGTAGAACCACGGACGGGATGTTGGGAGGTGTCTGCGTCCGTCAGTCCGTCCGTCCCTCCGTCCTTCCGTCCATCCGTCCGACCTCAGTCCGACACCCTCCCCCTCCCCCCCACATACCCACGGGGAGGGAAGGGCAGGGGAGCGCTTGGTGGTGGTGGTGGTGGACCGGGCTCTCATTCTTTCTGATAGATGCATCTTTCCACAATCCATGTAATGCTTTTCCATTGTACCTTGTTTATAAACAACCACATATGTTTGTCTTCATGTCAGTCAAAAGCCATTCATGATGTGTGTGTGTGTGTGTGTGTGTGTGTGTGTGTGTGTGTGTGTGTGTGTGTGTGTGTGTGTGTGTGTGTGTGTGTGTGTGTGTGTGTGTGTGTGTGTGTGTGTGGGTGTATTTTCATTTGTCTATCTATGTACACACTAATTTATCTCTAAACCCCATTACATAACCTAAATGGTATTCTGACAGCCTGTATTCTATCAAGGTAATCCATAATCTTAACTTGTTACGTCCAGCTCTCTGTATGTCGGTTTCTCTGAAGAGGTACAGCCCTCTCCCAGAGTATGCATCAGACACATTCTGAGCCAAGTCATTGATAAGATGGCACATGGGAACACAGTGAATTTGGCATTCACACACGTGGAATGTTTTGTGTGCACGTTATCCCATTCACCCTACTTATCACTGCTTATCTTGAAACATTACTTCCACGGGAAAACCTGCCCAGTCTAACTCTGAAGCTCCTATCTGGGAATTGGGGTCCTCAGACATTCCAAAATACCACACATATTAGAAATACCTGGGAGAGATCCGACTGGCCTGATTTGTCTTGTTTAAGCTGAACCTGCTATTCAGAGAGACCTCTGCTTTTGGATCCTGTGTGACTCGAATTTGACTTCACAATGATTAGTTGCATTTGCTTCTAGGGGTGCAACCGTTAATTGAATTAATTTATTAAAGAAAATATCCATCCCTATTTTGGGAATGTAATTATAGGTGAAAATGTAAAAAACTATCAACTTAAAGATTATTAATTCATTAATTAAATAAAATTTAAAAAGTAAAAAATATCGTAAAAGTAATCAATAGAAAAGAAAGATAATCGATTGTTGCAGTCGTATTTGCTTCAAATGGCACTAGGTTGTAATAAGAATCATTGCTTGCTTTGTGTTTCATCATGTATTTTTTATATATAAAAACTATCCTATATAACATAATTGTTTCTATTTTTATTTCACTTATTGCTTTTTTATCATTTGTTTCTGTCTTTCATGTTCATGTTTTGTCATTATTTCATGTAAACAGTCTCACCTTTTTTTTCTTTGCTCGTCTGTCTGTATTTGTTGTTACTCAATATATTTTATTTGTTGTATGTTTTATGTTATTGTATGTTTTGCACTTTCATTTAACCCTGTTAGTTTCTCACCAATGGCAACTAAACGTAATAATCTAATTTTTAATTTTCACATTTGGCCCTTTGCTATCAAATTTTTGTATTGTGGGACATTGTCTCAGACGGCATTCTTATTAGAAATGCAGTTTTTGAGAATATCTCATTCGCTGCCTGTTGTCAACTTTTTTCATGCCTCTCTCTATAAAGCTCTACCTTGTCTAAATTTCCTTTACCAACCACTTGAAAAAATAGCCGATCAACACATTGTGAGCTTGCAGATGGCTATTTTCTGGAAGATTTAGTGTAGCCCATTGTAATAGGGTCAACTAAGTATAGGGTTTAAGTGGTTAATACCTTTTGTCTGCCTCCTCTCCTCTCCCCTCCAGAGAGTGGTTCTTCCTGCTCTCCCACGAGGTGCTGAACCCCATGTACTGTCTGTTCGAGTACGCTGGCAAGAACAACTACTGTCTCCAGATCAACCCCGCCTCCTCCATCAATCCAGACCACCTCACCTACTTCCGCTTCATCGGTCGCTTCATCGCCATGGTGAGCCTGTCACTCCAAAAAACACACCAAAACTCAAGCTTAACCATTAAACACTATACACTTTGTTGTCATGTCACCTGTCGTGATTTTCATCGGATGTTCACCTATTTTCGCCGAATGTTCGCCTATTATGACATGTCCACAATAGGGACTCTAGGGATCGTGACGTTTCCTTTTCAGAGATATGAGAAGACGGCATAAACTTTACATTGTGTGCCGAGGTTTGTCCTGTTACGTCCGTTCAACGTCATCGTTGTGGAACAACTGGGTTCAGAGAGTTTGGTTATTTTGGGGGTTGTGTTTTTTTTCCCCCCCTAAAAAAATAAAACATTAAGCACACAAGCAGCACAGAGAGAAGTGTTGTCTCCTCTCGTGTGCATGGATATATTTATGAGTCGTCGTCAGATGTGCGCGCACCCCAAACAAGTGAATACGTCTTTTATTCTCAGGACGCCCCCCCCCCTCCCCTCTCCTTGTCTTGCCAAGCTTAACTACTTCTCTCTCTCTGGGACAAACTCAAGCTGTAGGCCGGAAAACCAACACTCTCCACTACTCCTTCTACTACCAGCCCCCCACACCCCCACCCAACACCACCCCCCTCTTGAATGACCTCACTGCCGCACCCAGCCCACACCCGCCAACAAGGGTCTATATTTAGTCTTAAAATGCATTTCACTGACTCGCCTTATAAAGATGCTCGTCTCTCCCAAGTTTGTAGCTACAGTGCCACACCTACTCTCTCCTCTCTTTCTCTCAGTTTTCTTCCCTTTGTCGAGCCTCGCCTTGTTGTTTCCTCGCACTTAACTCGCATCAGACACACCTGTTGCTTTACTTAACTCCTCTCTCGTGCATCTGTCTGTCCAACTGGTCGTGTGTGTGTGTCATATCCTGTTTCTGGAGTTGCACGTGCAGGACTGTACAGACTAGAGCTGCAGTGAGTGAACAGACTGTGAGTCAGTCGGTCGGTCGGTGTTGTTGTTGGAGAGTTGGTACACTGGGCTCTCTGAGATGTTTTAACATTAAACAGCTCTGTCTGCTCTCAGCTCTCCTCCGGGCCCCAGCCTCCACTTCAGGCTTGGATGAATCACCCTACTCACACTACGTCCTCCATGTACCCACACACGCCCACCCAACCACCCACCCACCCACCCACACACACATACACACACACAGACACACAGGATTGTGATGCAAGATGCTAGTTGTTTGAGCATGGTTGGGGGTTAGAGAGTGTCAGGGACCTTCACAGAGAGGGTGAGAGAGAGTGTGTGTGTGTGTGTGTGTGTGTGTGTGTGTGTGTGTGTGTGTGTGTGTGTGTGTGTGTGTGTGTGTGTGTGTGTGTGTGCGTGTGCGTGCGCGCGCCTGCGTGCCTGCATGGGTACGTGCATGCTCGAGCACATGTGTGCATGTGTGTGGGTATATACCATATATTACTATCCTTATGGGAAGTTGGGAACCCCAATTAGAACCTCAACATCATTTCCTTGGGCGGTACTTCTGCCAAATTCCGGTACTTCCGTTAAGACGAGGCCCAGCTCGCATAGGCAATGTTATCAACGTTAGCACACAAAGTTCACATTAACATTTTATTACACCATGTATTTCACTGTAGTCCAAGGTAAAAGGATGATGGAATGCAATTGCCTGAGGATTTGTATAGTTTAAAATATATTGAGATTGTGTCTCTAGAACTTGAAATGAATTGTCATCCTGAAACATTTTTAAGTGAAAAGATAAATCTTGCCTGAAGACGATACGGGAGATAATGTGTGTTAATATGTATGTGTTTGTTACTACTCGTCCATGAGCATGTTGTTGACTATGTATACTGTATATATGAGTATGTATTTATGCACATCAAAATCCTCAGTTCCTTTAACTCTGAGTGTCTTGCAGTGCTTATGTGGAACATAGGATATAGGATTTAAACCATTCTCCTCTGTGTCTGTTCTTTCTACAGGCCCTGTATCACGGGAAATTCATCGACACAGGGTTCACTCTGCCATTCTACAAGCGCATGTTGAACAAGAAACCCACACTCAAAGACCTTGAGTCCATAGACCCCGAGTTCTATAACTCCATCATGTGGGTCAAGTAAGTAATGCACAACCATGTTTTGCATGTACATACTGTCTGTGTGTGCGTGCAGTGTGTGTGCGCACGCAATATGTGTGCATTTTTTTATTTTATTTTATTGTTTTAGTCTGTGTGAATATGTTTTTGTATGTCTTTACTTATATACATACTGTACTCGTGTGTTTGTGTGTCTCCAGAGATAACAGCCTAGAGGAGTGTGGTGTGGAGCTGTATTTTGCTCAGGACATGGAGATCTTAGGGAAGGTCTCCACACACATGCTGAAAGATGATGGAGAGAATGAACTGGTCACAGAGGAAAACAAGGAAGAGTACATCAGGTTAGACCTCTTCTCTTCTTTCTTCTCATCCTTCCACTTTGTTTTTTATCTAACTGTCCTTGCACTTTAATAATTAAACCGATGATGATTAAAGAAATAACCAAATTTAAACTTGAGTTAGGTTTGGAGCTGACATAACCCTCGGGTACCAATGTTGACATTCATATTAGGCTGGGCTCTAATTTATATTGTCACTCAAGTGTGCAAGTTCCTTGCACACTTTGACTCTAGGTCTACTTTATTTACTACATTAATTTGAACACTTATCCAGTACAATATACTGACAATTTAGCTTTGGTGGAGCATATTTCCTGTAACTTTACATTATGAACATCAAAGAAGTTGTTGTACTGACTTCTCATACTACCTCTCTCCCTTCTCATTCCATTTTCCTTCCCTCACTCCCACCCTCTTTTCCCTCCCTCCTTCCTTTCACATTGCCTCCCTTTTCCCGCCCTCCCCGTATGTCTCTTTGCACCATGTGTCAGCCTGTTGACCGACTGGCGGTTCACCCGAGGCGTGGAGGAACAAACCAAGGCCTTCCTGGATGGCTTCAATGAAGTGGTGCCACTTGAGTGGCTGCGCTACTTTGACGAGAAGGAGCTGGAGGTGAGTGGCAGCAGGGGGTCTGGAAATGGTTCATACTCATACCAGTCAGTTTCCACTTCCCTTATGTTTCACCAACAACTGTTATTTTTAAGTGGTTGAGTAAAAGGATCTTCTGATGCCAAAAGTTTAACAGTGTTCATTCTTACTGCTCCAAAATGTTACGGCATTTAAACATTTTTAAGCTACGCTTTGTTACAAAAATTGCTGATACTGGTTGATGGATGACTATTTGATTTCTCCTTTCTTCTTGTATTTTAACTATCAGCATTCTATACATGTTCTGTGATGATTCCCCCTGCCTAATACAAAAGTACATTTTCAGCTCACATGTCGTGATGCGATGTGTTGTGAGCTTGTAGTTTGGCTATTCGTTTTTCTTCCCAAGATAGCGACGCCAGGTTGAAAGTTGTTAATTCTGTGGGTCTTATAAATATTTAACCAGTAAAGAGTTTGTGACTAGTAAATAATAAAATAACCTTCCTTTGGAATACAGGTTCTTGGCTTCCGTCCGACAGCAACATATATTTTTCAATAGTTGTGTGCAGGAAGTATCCTGTTAGTACTCAGGTCTGTTGTTTGTCTTCTTTCTGGTGCAGTGAGATGCAGACAATACATTTACTAGTCGTCGGATAATGTCCTTCTTACACCAGTGAACCGCATCCAAAAGCATCCCTCCTTAACACATTGAGTGCCAATCGCGTAGACCTACGCGAACCTATTTAAAGCCGCCACGTGCCAATCGCGTAGACCTACGCGAAGTGGTCTTTTTTTTTTTTTAAAGTTCACATTGCACTGTAGGCCTCGTTCGACACGACGCATTTCATTGTAGCACCGCCGGAAACGGAATTATCCGCGATCCAGTTTTGCCGATCCCATCGGCCTCCATTCTAAAGCGGACACTGAAACGCCATTTTCTCTTTGTAGTTTTTCTCGTCGCTGATCACTGTTTAACATAAACCGTTCTAACTACAAGATGGCGATTCCGTTTTGCATGGGGTTTTCACTGGTCAACGCAGTCGGATCTCCGCTGTGTTAACAAACAGTTTAGAGCTCAATCTTAAGGATTTTAACGAGATCTATGGCGACGTGAAAAAAACTAAAAAACAACAATAAAACGCTGGCACTGGTGAGTACATTATGAGATTAAACGCTGGCATGGAATGTGTTAACAAGAGGGCGGTTTGATCATCACTGGACCTAATTATACTCTAGTCCCGTCAACAATCGGCGGTCCTGCGTCCATGCATAAGCGGTGCACTTTACCTAATTGTGATGTGTGACCACATAATTGGGTGGGATACAGCAAATAGGGTTTTAAACTCTAATCTGTGTGGTTGTGGCTCTGTTTGATCCTCCAGCTTATGCTTTGTGTGATACGTACCAAATAATGTTGTTTTGTACTTTGGTTCTGTGCTTTGTCTTCCTGGCATCCTTGGTCTTCCAGTTGATACATGGTAAAAATCCTCTGTGTTAATTTATCCGTTTGCAACTCAGAAAGGTTGCAAATGTAACCAAATGGGTACACTCTCAGAGTTAATAACACTGAGGATTTTACGGTGTACTACAAGAGAAGAGTCACTTGGAATGATGTCAGAACATTGTTATTCTAGAATTGTTCTTTGTTCTTAACTGTTGGCCAGTTAATTATATGCCACATCTTACAACACTACGCCATGAACTTTATCAATAGCTAATTAGTTCCCAACTCTCCTGTTGAAGGTGTGTGAATTAATCAAATCGTTCAGTGTAGCATAGCATTGCAGTGAAAACGTGAATACGTTAGACCTCCACAGCACATAAATGATTATAATTGTCTATTCTTACGACTAATATAGTCTGATTCACCAGCATTCATCTTGTATATCTTTCATTTCCATTCTTTGTTCTGGCATGATTCGCACGCTTCCATCATGTTTTCTTTTTTATGCAAGCCTTTTTTTTTTACCTCTGGCCCTGTGTCCGTTTATCTGCCTATTAGCTGGTATCGGGCAGAAAACTCATATCTCCATATTTCAACTTTTTATGTTTTTTCATAAATGAATTAAAGGATTAAAGCGTGTCACACAAAAGGGGTGGAAATACTCCAAAAGTTGTGAAAATGCTCCAATAATTGAAGCTCACACAACGTGAGCTTATTTTCACTATTTTTAAATGTTTTAAAAACAATAATGAAAAAGGAACGGTTTTGGATATACAAGGTTTCCACCCGACAGAGATAATATTGTGTTCTTTGTGTTTGAGCTTGTGTCTAATGTGTTTCTTCTAGCTGATGCTGTGTGGCATGCAGGAGATTGACTTGGCAGACTGGCAGAAGAACACCATCTACAGACACTACACCAAGAACAGCAAACAGATCCATTGGTTCTGGCAGGTACGCAACTCTGTGTGTGTGTGTGTGTGTGTGTGTTTGTGTGTGTGTGTGTGTGTGTGTGTGTGTGTGTGTGTGTGTGTGTGTGTGTGTGTGTGTGTGTGTGTGTGTGTGTGTGTGTGTGTGTGTTCATGTTTATATTCACACATCTAGATAATGTGTGTATACTCTTGTGTATGTGTGTGTATGCAAAGTGATGGATGTGCATATGTGCAAGCGTGTTCTCTATAAACACCTCTTGCATAACCCAATCCAAACACAATCCTCCTCTGTAAATATAATATCCTGTGTGTGTGTGTGTGTGTGTGTGTGCGTGCGCGTGCATGCTTGTGTATGCTTGTGTGTGTGCGTGGGCACGAGCGTGTACGTGGACACGTGTGAAGGTACAGCATTGGTTCTCAAAGTGGAGTCCTTGAGGGGGTTCCAGGGGGTCCCCAGCGAAATTAGTTAATATATAGCTTTACATAACAGTTAACCACAATATACATCTGCTATTTTTAAGAAATCTTTTTAAAAAAATGCACTTTATGGGTGGTCCGTGGCACAAACTATTTTCTGAAGGAGGCCCGCATCCTAAAACGTATTAATTGGGGGTCCTTGACATGAAAAGGTTTGAGAACAGTATAGAGTTATTGTTACTACTATTGTTACTCTTTACAGTATGTATTGTACAGTATATGTGCTGTAGCATAATGAGAGGATGTCTTACTGCAGGTGGTGAAGGAAATGGACAATGAGAAGAGGATCCGTCTTCTCCAGTTTGTCACAGGAACCTGTCGGCTGCCTGTTGGTGGCTTCGCTGAACTCATAGGTAATGAATAGTGATGTTCACCACTCCAAAATTCTTTTATTGGAACTCCTCACTTCTCAAAGTTAACCACTTAAAGTTTTAAACCCTCTATTCTTAGTAAAAACAGATGTGAGTTAGAACTGTATTTTGACCACTGTTTTCCATCTACACCATCTACATCTACAAGCTTGTAGATCGGCTATTTTTGGCCCCAGAATATTCCCCAGAATAGGAATAAGTGGTTAATCACTAAAGCTCTATCTCAGGCAATGTGGATTTGTGTCCCAATCATGTTATTAACAAAAAGAAGAAAAGATGTGGTTAAATGTAGCAAGTAATTCACTGACATAATATAAATACAAGTTTGAATACATATAGAGCAGTATCAAATGTATATTGGAAAAAATTGCTTGAGAGATACAACTTCTGATTGGAAGCCATGGTATGTTTCTCTGCACAGGAAGTAATGGTCCCCAGAAGTTCTGTATAGACAAAGTGGGGAAGGAGACTTGGCTTCCAAGAAGCCACACCTGGTAAGTGCCAACATGTTAGCACTTTGTCTTTTCCTTCTTCCTTATATTGATGCACAGCATTGGTCAACTTCAGTTGTTTTTAATTGTTTTAAATATTTAAAAATGTACTTATCATGACCAACAATGTACTTATATGTAGCCTATGTAATAACCACAAGGCCCAGGCAGTTTTTTATCTACTCATTGATTTTATTTCATGTTTAGATCTATTTTAGCTTGCGTCTAGGCTTGAGTCATTGTCACAAATGAATTCCAAATCCCACCAGCCATTTAATTTCTCGTCTGTCGTTTTAGGAATAGAATAGATCGATCACTACCCTGCTGGTTAACAAGTAGGAAGGTTGAAAAATATGCCAACTAATTTGAAAAAAATAAATTAACTCTGGCGTCCCTATTTTGGGCATGTCGTTATAAGCGAAGATTAAAAAAATAGTCAAGGACTATTATTAATTTCTACACCTCGAACGGCAGTGTTGGGCTGTGAAAATAGTCAGTGTGTGTACAAGCTGGTGCATTGTGAGCTTGTGAATTAACTAAGTCTTCTGACGCTTAAGTTAATGTGAGCCAGTTGTGCTCACCTTACAGTATCACCACATACTGTACCTACTGGTGGATAGTAACGAAGTACATTTACTTGGGTACTGCACTTAGTACATTTTTTGAGTGTCTTTACTTTACTTGATTATTTGTATTTTTTGATATTATGACTCACTACACTATGTTTCAAAGACAAATATTGTACTTTTGACATTGTGATTTAACTTTGTCAGAGCAACTTTCACTTGTACTGCAGTTGGGTAACATTTGACCAGGACTATGCACTGTATACTATGACTCACGTACTGGGGTTGAGTGCTTTGTCCACCACTGGTCACCACCTACTGTAATAATATGCTGCTGTTTGCCTTCTTCCCACAGCTTCAACCGTCTGGACCTCCCTCCCTACAGAAGCCTGGAGCAGCTGAGAGAGAAGCTCATGTTTGCCATCGAGGAGACAGAGGGGTTTGGACAGGAGTGAGAGTGAGAGATGTTGAAGGCTGACAGAGGGCCTGGAGTGAGGAGAGATGGGGAGAGAAGAATTATGTTGGGATAGTTTTTTTTCTTCATTTTTTTTTTGTTTGTTTTTTTGTTAATCAGAGATAGGAAATCTCCCGTCATCTGTGCATCTAGCCCCTCACTTTGGGATGATGTTTGTATGGGAGACAGTACCGAACCACAGGATACCGGGAGTCTGGAGACACGGGCATAGAGCAAGAGAGGGGGTTCTGTGTGTGTGTGTGTGTGTGTGTGTGTGTGTGTGTGTGCGTGTTTGTGGATGGATGTGTGTGGATATATGTGCGTGTGAGCATGCACAATATCTTTGCCATTGTGAATATATGCTTACAAGTTTGTGAGTGTTTGCGTGTGCATGAATGTACACTTGTGTGTATGCGTGTGTGTTTGCATGTCAGTGAGCGGATGGATCATGCAGAGAAGTATTATATATGACTAGAGTCCCCGTCTACTGCCCTCTGACCCCACCTCGTAGGCTGCCTAGACACGCGCCAAATACAGTCAACAAGACCATAGTTCTTAATATCAGCAGCAAATTGCAATGACAGCACAGCTACATGCAAATACAATATATCATATCTATCAAAGAGAAATGGACATTTTAAAGTGGAATGAGAGAGATTGTGATTGTGCATGAGAGACTGGGTGAGAGAAAAAGTTTGTGTGTGCATAATAAGTGTCTATATGAGAGAGAGAGAGAGAGCGAGAGAAAGAGAGCGTAACGTTGTGATGCCTGGTGTATCTCTGTAACAGGCCAGAGAGGTGAGATGTGATTTTATTTTTTATTTTCTGTTAATTGTGAAATTCACCATCTTTCCTGTACATAGCTAAAATAAATGAGATTCCAATCTTGAACACTGATTGAAGCAGTTTCATAAATAAACACACAATTACTGTTCAGCATGTATAAAATGTTATAAAAGTAATCTGACACCACACAAGACGGAAAGTGATTAAAAGTACAATAGGTATTTTATTGGCAACATTTCATAAAATGACATTCAGGAGGTCAGTGGGCCCTTCAGGGTATTACATTGTCAGTACATAAGTTAAAAATAAAATAAAAGTCAATGAGATACATTATGTGGGATCTCGAATCACCCTGCACTGTTAACCCCACTTGAAAACAAATGGTGTTCACTCTCGGTAACAGCAGAGAAACAGTACTGTATGTTTCATTTTTAACACATGAAGCTTCTTATCTTAGAACATTCAGCCTAGCCTGTAACCTCTCTTTCATTAACCTTGACCTGCGCTGGGAGCATGGGCAGTCTCTGTAGAAAATCTTTATGTCTGCAGTCCTGTACAACAGTTGTAAACTCACTGTGAGCTCTGATATGCTCAACACATGAATGGCATCATTATCCCCGCCGTTGCGACCAATCAGGCCCAAGGAGAAGGAGGCAGTGGACTTGCCAGTGCGCCGGCGTTTATAGCACATAGCGGTCCATACGTGGCTGGGCACACCGACACGACCTCCTGATATGGTTCTGGAGTTGTCCTGTACTACTACACCTGCAATAAAAGGCATCAGCACTTTATCTTGTAGAAGAATACAGATATCAAACACAAAATATACGTAATATATGCAATACTCTAATGCAGTCAAATACATTTGTAAACATGGACGGCACGTTTCCACAGCCGGAAAATCGAAACCACCTGTGATTAGTAAAGATAACTGAATTCCCAGAATAACTGGAAATTATTCTTTTTCTTTTTCAAAACGCATAAGGTTTGCAGTATGTGGATATATAATATAAGCTCCAGCATTCTCTGGGTTCACAAAGTCAATCACCGATTAATTTTACTGTATATGGAACCGCTTGCAACCTCTTGATATCAGGATTTATCCCTCTAGTTTCTGACATCAGGAGAGACTTTTTCATATTGAGCAGATTGTCCACAACCATGGGATTAACAGAATATTCTTTAGTTGAGTTGTATTCCCTTTAAAGTCCAGTGGTTAATTTCTCAAATCAAGGTTTTAGAAAACATATTTTTTAAGACATTCTGGAAAGGGCATGAGCAAAATACTTTAGAATGTGTATAGTGTATTATCTTATGTATTGAGCTGGTATAAGTGATTGAGACCCACTTCTTTAAGAAGTATATCCTACTACAGAAATGTTTATTTGTATATCCCACTGCTGAGACGTGTCTAATGATATTTTATATTCCTCTACTATAATTATACCTGTGATAAAGTAGGCAGTGCCACTCATGTGTCCCACCAGTTGTTTGAGTTGCTCCTGTCCTCTCAGCCAGGCCTGATGGAACTTGTGGTCAAAGGGTACAGCATTGGTCAGCGTGAATGTGGACAGAGCACTGTACATACTGTGGTAGTTATAGGGGTTCAGCTGGCCAAGTCCATATTGAGTAGTGCTTTCATAGTCACTGAGAACAGCCTGATTTTGACTGATGATGTCAACATGTCCCCCAGGCATGGCCATCTCCTCACTGATTAAGTTAGAGAGCTGCAGGAGATGAGTTCAAGTCATTGTTGCATAGTTAAGCAAAAACAGATTTTAGTGGGGCAATGTGGTGAATTTCAATTGAACAATTCGCTTACACTTTATTTGAAGCCTGTGTCTATAATGCATTATAAACATACTTGTAATGCATTGTAATCTCCTTAAAAGGTTGTATAATTGTAGTTATAAGACTCATACGTGCTCAAAGATTTATAACATTAATCATAACATAGTAGGCTAAAGCATTTTTATAATAACTTACGGTCAAGTCTCATAATACTTTATAGTTGCTGGTCACTCACTGACTTTTTCTTTTGGCCAGATGGATATTGTATTATAGTGATCATAGTTCTATACATTGTAATAATTTTATAATGTATTGTAATCACTGTTTTAGTGCATTGTAGTGGGATTATAAGTCAGAAGCAGCTCCCCCTAGACGTGGCATTCAGTTTACACAATTAGTTTTTAATGAACTCAAGTAAATGCATTTTGGGTAATAAGGTCAACCAATCAATTTAAGTGATTATTGTGTGCTTTAATTAAAGTAATTACATTCCTGGAGGTGGAGGTTCATTCTGCCCATAGGGGCAACCACAACATTTGTGAAAAGTTCAACCTTTTGTTGTTGTAGAGAAGCTTTTTCACTCCAGAGCTTCCTCGTGTCCTGGCGGCTGCTACCTGACACAGCACTGCGTATTGCACCCAGCCTGGCGAAGAACTGCACTCCAAGGAGCACGCTTTTCTAGCTTTCACTTTACTTAAAACATCCAATGACCACTTATAATGACTTTTAATCACACTATAATGCATTATAACAGTGATTATAATGCATTATAAAATAGTTTGAGTGACCAGCAATTATAAAGTATTGATACTTCATCTTATTTAATTATAAATGCTTATATATAATGTCTTATGATTATTGTTATAAAGCACAAGTACTCTAATGCTTACAACTACAATTATAAGCATATTATAATGCATTTATACATTACATAATAAATAATTAAAACATACTCCAGATTGTGTTATGATTGTTATAAAGCACTTTAAGTATTTGCAAGTGCTTATAACTGTAATAATACAGTGTTATAATAAGCAGATTATTTGCATTATAAGTATGTTTATGTAGACATGGGCTTCATAGAAAGTGTTACCAAGAAGGCAAGTATGACTCGACTGGCTCATCGAAATAACATATGTGATGTCTGTAACCGAGTGGTATACAGATTTAACATTTCATTGATTCATAGTACAATGTATATAGTGGAAATGGTCATAGTGAGTATGGTGCTAAGAAAACCTGTCAGTTCTGAGCTACAATGTATCATTCATCATCATCATATCCTTTATTTAACCAGGTAAAATTCTCATTAACATTTAAATCTCTTTTCCCAGAGTGACTTGGCAAAGAGAGGATCATGAACATTGTTACAAATGTAAATACAAACAATACAGACTATCACACACTACAACCAAGTGAACACAATACTACAGGTAAAATGCAATACAGAAATACAGTCAAGAACTAAAACCTAATGGAATTTACCTGAGGTTCAATAAACCATGTTGTGTTTTCCCTCACTGCGGTAACTACCTCTCGTACAAAGCAGTCCCCTCCGCAGCCATGCAGAACATAAGCACTGTAGAATGGGATCCTGACACGGGTGGAATACATTGAAACAAACCTGTAGCCCCACATGAATCTCTGGCAGATTCTGACTGTGAAGGGATCCTCATTGGCCAATGTGGGCTGAGTCCTCTCATAGAAGGAATAATCACAGTTTGGAGTAAAATCAGTTTCCACTTTTGTGTAAGAGATAGAAATATATCCAAGTATAGATAGGATCAATAGGCCTGTTGATCTCTTGGCAGCCATAGCAGCAATGACTTTAGTCAAATAACAACACGGTATGTGATAAATGGTGTGACAATTTTGACCAATAGAATAATGTCTGTCAGTCAATGTTTGACTTGTGTGTTTGAGTAGCTACAAAGGCTGCCAAACTAAGTGTAAAGCAGAGCTTGGTATGATTCGAGCAACCAACACATAAACTAGAGCATTGATTCCCATTCTTTTTCATTTCAAGGACCCTCATAGTTTACTATGCATAGGTCCCCGGACCACAGTTTGAGAACCAGTGAACTAGAGCATTGGTTCTCAACCTTTTCAGGCCGCGACCCCCCAAAATAATCATATTTGAACTTGGGACCCCCCACCCTGACAAAAGCACTTGGAAATGTAGGAGTTGAGGCATTACATTTAGTTTGACTCGGTTCCACAGATAAATGTTATGAAAATAGCAGATCTACAAGCTCAGATCGGCTATTTTCATAATTGTTTGCCTCTTTCTTATATTATTTGCCAATTTGGCCAATCAATGTTTGACCAGTTTTTATAGTAGGCTATAAAAACTTTGCTTTGTTTGTTGATTACTTTTGATGCAGTAATGGTCTTTTTTCTTTCTTTTTTTTTTTTTTGAGGTACAGTATCAAAAAGGTCTTAAAAGTCCTTAAATTGTCACTTCAGTTAAGAACCATTGAACTAGAGTGAACTCTTAGTTGAAGCTGTGCTGTCATACTCATCCTCTGTTGTACTAGGCCTACTCTTGTTTGTTCAGTTAGCCTATTCCTCCCACATTTTGTCAACATAGTGTAGTGACGGTGTGACCAGTGGGGTGAACAGTCAACGGAAGCACCATGACAACGACTTTATCTGGAAACAGGTTCAAAAGCTCCAACCAAACTTCAACTGAGCTTCAACTTTACTGTCACATATCACAGGTTTACAGGTGTAAAAAAAAAAAGAATGTGGGTGAAACTCTTTGTTTTACAAGCTCCCATCATTTGCAGTTTTCAAGAAAGGGGAAAGGGTAATATAAGTAGAGCAAATATATATATATAAATATATAGTATATATATACATAAGGTAAGCCTTACCGAGCCATGAAGCCCGTAGGGCAGGAGCCTATATCTCCTGTTTCTGTAGCGTGAGGTGGCTTGACGTACATCCCCTGGTCATGATGCTAGCTATGTCACAGGGACTTACCCCCAATCCAACCCTTGATGCTGAGTGCCAAGCAGGGAGGCATTGTGTCCCATTTTTATAGTCTTTGGTATGACCTGGCCACTGGCCAGGGATGGGACCCCAACCTCCCAATCTCAGGGACACTCTAACCACAAGGCCACTGAGCTGAGCAATAAGGTGCACGGTTAAAAATGGCAATGGAATGATGCAGTTAAAGTAGCAGCAGATACAGTATAAGAACCCAGAAATGCATATAGTATAAGACCAAACAGAACTACCCTTATCGACCATGGTTTCACAACCGATTTAACATAAGACAACATAACACATCAGCCACAACACATCTACAGTAGGCTATTGGCCTACACACATTTCCCGACTCAATACCCCAACTGTATAACAATAATGCTGGTGTGTACAGTGTGTGTCCCGGGCCTGAGGCCTACTGAGAAGTCATTCCCTTATCCAAATTCCTCCAAACAAAGGTATTGTTAAAATACTGTACATAAAGATTATATTATATATGTTTTTATTATTGTGATATATTTTATCAGACAGACAGACAGACAGACAGACAGACAGACAGACATTTGATAGGCTCAATGCACAGCAGCCATATTATCACTTCCTTCACAGGTGTTACCAATGATACTAATGAAGGCTCTGTTCCATTTAGTGTAGCACAGTGGTTTCCACGACCCCCATAACTCTGAGAGTGTACAAAAGGAACCAAATGTACCCTTACGGGTCCATTTGGTTCCATTTGTACACTCTCAGAGTTACACACCTGTAAGGGGCCATTTGGAAGCCCATGAGGGTCCCTGGACCCCAACTGTAGACCCACTGGTGTAACAGAGTGTTTCCAGTGAGCCAACATGCACAATATCAGCACCCTGACTCTGTTTGACCAGAATGGAACAGAGCCTTCATTAGTATCATTGGTAACACCTGTGAATGTCTTCATAATATGGCTGCTGTGAATAGAGCCAATTGTGTTACTGTTGTGTATTATTATTATTATCTATCTTAACTATCCAATTATGAGGATTGGCGCATGTAAATGATGATATTGATTAAGCCACATTATTTTAACTATTATTGCTGATGTATTTCAGAAACAGTATTGAGAAACTTGAGGAACGTGGAACTTTTATTGTGATATTTGAATCTACCCCTTGCCCATGACCCGGAAGTAGTAATTACATCTTCCCGTGTTGTTCTCGAAGTGTGAAGGAATAGTCACATACTTCTTCAAGTCATTACAGATCAGATATTGTGAACGAAATGCAAAATCCATTGGTTCAGTTGTGAATGGTGTCCAGCCCTATGGTCCAGCCTCCATCACCCTGCTGTTTAAGTTTAAGAGTATGTGGACCGCTGATGAAATCGCCCAGTTATGCTACGAGCGCTTCAACGAGCTTCCTAAGAGAGGAAAGCCTGAGCCGGGGAGAGAGTGGACCCTGGTGGCCGCTGTGGTGAAGCTCACCCACTGTTGTGACAGTGATAAAGGTTGGACACTAGTGAATGAACCGAAAAATATGTATATTTTTTTATGAATATGTTTGAAAATGAAGCACAATATGCAACTTAATTATGTTATCCATTCCCTGCACAGTTGAGAAGGAGGTAGTTTCCTTGGGAACTGGGACCAAATGTATTGGACGCACAGCCATGAGCTCCAAAGGTCTGTTTTGTTTTGTTTTGTTTTGTTTTGTTTTGTTTTGTTTTGTATAAGCCATTATTATAGATCTTGGTTAAAGATTTTATGTAAATTAATGTATAATGTGTTTTAAATATATTATACAATACATGTAGCCGGCAAGCAACTCTAAGATCCTATTTTTAATATCTGGAATCTAGAGTTGAAATACCAACCCTTGACAGCCCATACATCCAAAAGTCATATCTGATTGTATTAAAATACGTTAAACTCACCACAGCTGTACGGAAAGCTTCAATTATCCTCTTTCAAACTTTTCTGTTTGGATGTATGGGCTGTCAAGGGTTGGTATTGCAAGATTCCAGATATTAAAAATAGAATCAAGAGTTGCCTGTGGCTACAATACATGTATAATATATAAAATATATCTAACCAGAATGATGTAACATAGCATGGATATGGATGGATTGCATGGATATGAATAGCATGGATATATGAGCATGGATATTGGACATTAAAATTAAGTTCTTTATATACGTTTTCCATTTATTTTATTGTGCATAATTGTGTGCATAGGGAGTTTAATGACACTGGGTATTTTACACAAGATCCTTGTCATCTTTCCTCTCTGATCCTTTTTAGGTGATGTGCTCAATGACAGCCATGCAGAGGTCATTGCCAGAAGGGGATGTGTCAGGTTAGTGACAAACAAATTATGTCAGTAATTGGACTCTGAAGTTGGGTGTGACTACACCTGTGGTTGCCAAACTTTTCTGGATCAGGGCCCACTTGAAAATCTGGAAAGGGTTTGCGGCCAACCCATATGACCACACAAGCTGGACGCTTGGATGTTATGTCGCTTTGTCACCGTTAATGTGAACACAGCAGTAGGGAGAGCCTATGTCCAGACAGGATGTTATCATCTGCTCTTCCTTGTAGCTGTTTTATTTCTGTGTAGAGAGATGCAGTATCTACTTTATGGGTTTACTTTATACCAGGTTTATACCAGTGTTTCCCAAACAGTGGTTCGGGACGCTGACACATGGGTCCCGTTTATGAGTCGCAACGCAAGTAGATATCGCTTTTTTGTTTTGTTTTTCAAACTAATTTCATAAATAAATACAAATCTAACCCTAACTGTAATGCCCCCCCCCCCCCCACCATTTTAAAACACATTTAAGAAGTAGAGAAAATAGCAGATGTACAAGCTCTTGTAGATCGGCAATTTTTTTAGATTCTTTATTTTCACTTGTTTGGGTCCTGGGGAGACATCAAGTTTCTGGGAACCACTGATTTATTTATACCACTCCACGGCACGCAGCATGACTGTAATGATTCTGTCTCCTGCTACCGAGCTCTGTTACAAATTGCATGTTATCATATTTTTGTGTGTGTGCACGTTTGCACAGGTACCTGATGGAGCAGCTACGCAGGGCGGTGTGTGGTCAGGGCAGCTCCATCTTCTGTCCGGCTGAGCAACAGAGGAAATGGAAGCTTCAACATGGAGTGTCCTTCCTCTTCTTCACCAGTCACACTCCCTGTGAGTCGTGTGTGTGTGTGTGTGTGTGTGTGTGTGTGTGTGTGTGTGTGTGTGTGTGTGTGTGTGTGTGTGTGTGTGTGTGTGTGTGTGTGTGTGTGTGTGTGTGTGTGTGTGTGTGTGTGTGTGTGCGTGCGTGCGTGCGTGCGTGCGTGCGTGCGCGCGCGCGCGCGCGCAGTTTTACAGCAGTAAGGGGTGGGTATTTTCTGAGGGTCGGTTTCTGTTGTGGTTTGAAGTAGATACATCCATGTGTTGTGGATAGATGGAGTCATTTTATCATAATCGTCCGATGTTTCTTTGGCTTGCATAATAATCAGTATGCCCAAGTGATGGCTTTACAGTGTAGGTTTAAGTTTTTACCTGTTAGAAGTTAATGTTTGTGCTGGGAAGTCAATGTTTCCCAGTATTGGAGACCAGTGCAGTGGAGTGTGTTGCTGTGGAGCGAATATGGAAGAAACACTTTTTTGATCTGTGTGTTATAGGTTAATTTCTATTGGTCTCATATGCAATCGTTATTTATCTGCTTGTCATAGGTTCATTTACTGTATATTAGTCGCATATGCTATCGTTATGAATCAAGAATATATTTAATAAGTCTGATCCAATGAACACTTTGTTGTTAGATGTGTAACTGTGGTAGGTGGAACGTGATCATTGAAAAGTCCCCTGTATGGTATTACAAAAAACTAAAAAAATAATAGTTTCTGACTGAATGGGCCATTAAGCAGCAGCATCCATTGATGAACATCATTACTACCGGTACATTAACTTTCAAAGAAAGAATAACGCACATCCTCCGTCTCTGGTGCTGAGCCAAACTGCAAAAACAGTCATGAAAACAAGATGGAGGCTCGCAACTCACTTTTCAATGCTCCAATTTCTAATTCACAGCAGCAACACTACGACGTTTCGACCTTGCTGTCTTTTTCAAGTTACTTGAAAAAGACAGCAAGGTCGAAACATCGTAGTGTTGGTGCTGTGAATAAAATATTACAACATTAACTGTCATCAGAATTATATTCTGGCATTAAAGGTGCAGTAAGTGATTTTCTTTGGTTAAAATAATGTTAAATAGCTCTGTATTCTGAATCTGACCCTGTTGTCACTCCCTCCAGTAGTCATAAACGACACAGTGGTTCTGCATACTGATAGTTTATTTGAAGCACTCTTACGGCTCAAATAACACCAACGTCGAACTACATAAAATAAAGCATAAACAAACAAACACTTGCATTAACAACAGAAACATGACGTAAACATTGTACAAATAAACAAACGCATAACAACTAAAGCAAATACAAACAAACACACCTTGCTGGCTGCATATAGACTGGTAAAGGGAATGAGTCCACGTGCCCACGACAGACTCACAGCAACACAACTGCAATACAAATCATTTCATCAACCAAACGTTCAACCCATATAATGTTCAATTCTTTAGGCATTAAAAGTCCAGGACAACCACATACCTGTCTCACACTCTCCCTGTCCCTGTCTCACCTCAAGGGAGGAAGTGCAACCACTAATGTGTCCGTGTCCCAGCCTCCCTTATAAAGGAGTACCGGGCATTTAACTTAGTTTCCGGTACAAAATACTACTTCTAATAAAGCGACTCAACAAAATGGGCATGTATAATGGGCATAAATAATGATATTAAATAAAGAACCAAAATAAGAAATAAAATGATTACTCCGGCAGTTACACCTGTGCTAACCCTAACCCTGTCTCTCCAACTCTTTAACAGAAAATGCATTTTCAGGTCGCTATACCAATTTTATCCAATTAGGAGAGAGAACTCATACAGGATTAACAAGTGAAATTGGAAGTGATAACATAATGAAATGAGCAGACAAAATGTAATGTGGAACACTATTAAAATTTGAAGCTGATAAATTAGTACTCTCTCCTGATTGGATGAAATTCACAACCCACCAGAAAATCTATTTACTGTGTATTAAAGAGCTGGACAGATGGGAAGACAGTTACTGAACAAAGAGCAACTTTGTATTAACAGCAAAATATCACTTACCATACCTTTTTAAGTTCCTAAGTTAGGGTTAATAATAATAATAAACTTTATTTATATAGCACCTTTCATGACATAAGTGCAGCTCAAGGTGCTTTACAGAGCAAGAAAAACAAAAAACAGAGCAAAAAACAAGAAAATAAAACAATAGCAAAGAACAGTGGCAAAGAAATCATGGCTAAAAGTGAAAGGCAGTGAGTCGAGAAAAACAGTAAAGACATAAATAACAACAATTTAGAAGAAAGAGTCAACTAAAAGCAAGTGTGAAGAAATGAGTCTTGAGCTGTGCTTTAAAACTGTCTACAGAGGGTGCCTGTCTTAGGAGTTAGGGGAGCTTATTCCAAGCCGTCGGCCCGTAGAAGCAGAATGCTGCTTCACCGTATTTTTAGCGGCGCCAGGTATAGAGGGCTACCGCTCTATACCTAAAGGTATAGAGCGGTAGCCCTCTATACCTGGCTTTTGCGTCAACGTTCTGATTGGTCAGACACGTCAACAAAGTGATTGGTCAAGCTTCACGTGACACGTGGCTATAAACACATTATAAACACTTATTGATGACAAAAGGCGCCGCTACCTTCACACAGGTGTGATTTTTTTATAAGACATTTCAGGCACTTCGAGTAGGCCTGCACTAGAGGACCTGAGGGGGCGGTTTGGAACGTATCTAGGGAGGAGGTCATAGACCAATGGCTCTCAATGGCCAGACCATTGAGAGCCTTATAAACAAGTAAAATATTTTTTAAATGAATCCTAAAAACAACCGGGTGCCAATGTAGTGATGCTAAAACTGGGGTAATATGTTCTCTCATCTTAGTTTTAGTTAAAACTTGTTGGCAGTGGTTAGAGGTAGAGTGGCTGCTTGGGAATCAGAAGGTTCCCGGCTCAATCCCCTGCTCACAGGGCTAGTGTCAAAGTGTCCTTGAGCAAGACACTGAACCACTAAGCGCCCGATAAGCAGGTTGGTACCTTTCATGTTTTCCTCAGCTGTTGGTGAATGTGTGTTTGTGAATGTGTTGATGTAATGCTCATTGTAAAGCGCTTTGGATAAAGGCGCTATATAAATGCATCATTTACCATTCCTGTTATTTTTGAGGAGGAGTTCCTGTGCCCCTGCAACAGGAACTTCTCTACTATGAGCCCCCCCCCCCCCCCCCCCGCTCCCCCCATTATTGCCATAAACCAACATGCCAAATAATCTTTTATGTATTATCAGGTGGTGATGCCTCCATCATCCCTTTGACTGACAGCCAGTCCCAACCCTGCCCTCCAATGAGATCACAGGAGGCCCCAAAAAGCAGCGGTGACGTGACAGACAGGGGAGGATCCCTGAAGCGGAGAGCCAAGGAGCTGACCGAAGGGAGGAATGCTAAGCTTCACTGTCCAGATGAAATTAAGTCAGAAGAGACGGACCCAGAGAGCAGAGGAGATGCAACCCAGCTGGAAGTCTCTGCTTCAGACACAACAAACCAAAGTCATGTTACAGTATTGCCCGCAAACAATGTTTCACAAACTTCAACGGAACATTCAGAGGGCGACACCAGGGAACACATAGACCTGAATGAGCCAGATTATACCGCGGCGAGTTCACAGATCCTTCCGGACATCTGCAGAACAGGGGCTAAGTGTGTCCCAGGTGGCCAAGCAGACCCTCTCCTACCAGGGTTGGGGTATCACAGTTCCGGGGTACTTCGGGTGAAGCCTGGACGCGGGGAGCCAACTCTGTCCCTATCCTGCAGTGACAAAATCGCTCGCTGGGGCGTGCTGGGTTTCCAGGGTGCATTGCTCTCCCACTACCTGCAAGAGGGACTCTATTTCAGTGCCGTTGTGGTTGGAACGTGTCCCTACAGCCATGAAGTTATGCAAAGAGCCTTAGTCACCAGGTGGGCTCATTTACAAGGTTTTTCCAGTGGACATGTGAGAAACAGTGCAGCATACAATTTATTGTGATTTCTATGAATGCAACACACACCCTCTTTACAAATAGTACATCCATAGATAGATGTGTGTGATGTTAGAGCAGAGCTTGATCAGCGAGAGAGAAAGTAAGGGAGAGATACAGGGAGGGAGGGAGAGGGAGAGGGATGGAGGTAGAGAGAGGGCTAGCTCGATCAACCAGAGAGCGAGGCGGCGCTGGGAGAGAGCGAGGAGAGCCTATTTCACCCATACAATAACCCGGCCAATGCTGGGTACCGAAACCTGAACAAACTGATCAACATTCTCATTGTCAGCGCAATAACCCAGACAATACAGGACAGGAACATACTGTTTGCATGTTAGTGAAACTATAAACCTTGTATCTCCATATTTATACATACAAGAGTGTCAAATGCATTTGTGCAAATAGTAAATAAAGTCTGGCTGGCTAGCGGTCCGGGCACCTAGGCTCCAAAGTAGCCTGACATTGCTCGCGGGTTCGACGACCTGACGGCCTTTGCTGCATGTCACTCCCCATCTCTCCCCATTTCCTGTCAATCTACTATCCTATCAATAAAGGCAGAAAAAAGCTCAAAAATACATCTTTATAAAAAATAATAATAATTACATTGAATCCATCGGAACACAAGATATTTTTTTCCATTTCCCGAGAAGTAACCGTTTTGGACATACAAGGTAAATTGTTAAAGTATTCAATCAATCAATCAAAAACATTTAACTGAGGCTCATCTGTCTACTGTGTGTTGTGCAGGTGCTCCCATGTATCTGACCTCCCTGCTGGTTTCTCAGTGTGTCCTGTAGAGGTCTTTCAGTCTGGCCTGGAGTTCCCCTGCAGCCAGGCCCAGACTGAGCTCACACACCAGGCTGGACAGGGCAGGATCTCCCCCTGTGGAGCAGGTAGAGTGCTGTTCAAAATTGTACAAAATGGAACACTGTTTGTACACAGTGTTAAATGAACGCTCAGGTATAATGTTTAGGTATAATAATAGAAAAAATCACACCCAGTGTGAAGTGGGTGGTGTGGTCACAGTGGTCATCACAGTGATGGAAGTGATTCACTTTAAAAAAAAAACATAAAAATGTTTTTTTTAAGTCCATACTGCTATTCATAGGGCTGCACATGTGTCATGTGTTTCGCTAGCCAATCACAGTCCTGAATTTGCAAAGTCAGCCAATCACATTACAGCTAGTGGTGATGACACTAGCTGTAATGTGATTGGCTGACTTTGCAAAAGTATAGATTTGCATTGACTGTGGAAGGGTTAGCGTTGTAGACTGCGTTGTAGACTATTGGCCAATCACGGTGCAGGATTGGTCAGTGTCCAAACCTCACTTATAGGGGGCGGTTACACCGCCCCAAAAATCACACCCAGTGTGAAGTGAGCGGTGTGGTCTTCACAGTGATGGCAGCTCACTTAAAAAAAAGTTTTTTTTTTAAAAGTGCATAGTCCTATTTATAGGTTATTAATTTCATCATGTGTCTCGCTAGCCAATCACAGTGCTGAATAGAGTCAGCCAATCACAGTACAGCGAAGGGTGTACTAATGAGGTGTCCCAACCCCACTTATAGGAGCGGCTACACCGCTCAAAAATAATTATAACTGGTTTGAAAAGTTGATGTTGTTCAATACATCTGCCTGTAAAGACTTTTTTTGTTCTAGCTATCAGCTGGTGTAATGTACCTGATCAACCACTAGATGTCACTGCCAATGGCTACAAGCACGGTGCCACCAAGAAGGCCCTTGGTACAGCTAAAGCCAGGTAAGGACAATATGCAGTGATTATTTTGACATATATTTCAGTACATTAAAAACATGATGGTACACATAACTTCACCTTCACAGCTCATCCTCTTGCTTTTTATGACATTGCACACAACCACATAATGATGCCATCATAACAATAGCATCATTCAGCATATTATGAAGGGCTGTTTATCTGCAGTGGTTGACAGAAAGTACATGTACTTGAGCACTGTACTTAAGTACATTTTCTGAGCATCTTTACTTTATTGAGTGTTTTTATTTTTGGATACTTATAACTTTTAGTCCACTACATTTAAAATACAAATATTGTACCACTACATTTCCAGGAAGGGAAAAGTACATTATGAATTAACCACCAAAGCTCTATTTAAAATAGAGTAAAAATATTTTCACTACTACTATTTATATTTTTGACAGAGCAACGTTCACTTGTAGTAATATTTGTAATATTTGACCAGTTGTATCTATACTTTGACTCAAGTACTGCGGTTGAGTCACTGGTTGTCCACCACTGTGTGTGTGCAGGTCTCTTCTCTGTAAGGTGGAGCTGTTCCATACCTTCCTGTCTCTAGTGTCTGCCACGGACCCGTCTCTTGTACCTGACTCTCTCAGGTAACAATATGAACCCACTTGAATGTTCATTCTTATTCCCCCCTCATAGTCCGTTTTAGTACACTTCTTTTCAGCTCTAGACTCACAAGTTTCAGGAATCCTGCATTAGTCTTAGTCTTAAACCCTCTATTCTTTGTAAAAGCGGACTTGAGTTACAACTGCTCTTGGACCACTTCTTTTTGGTCTTTGCCAAAAATAGCTGTGAGCTTGTAGATCGGCTATTTTGGCGAATGTTCACTCAGAATTGGGATGCTGGGGTTCATGCAAGGGCGTACGGTCATTGGGGCCAACGAGGCCATGGCCCGGTCTGTGTAAACCCAGATCCGCCAAGGGGAAAAAACAAAAAATCAACATAACAACATTAGCAGGCTCTCACCCTTTAAGTCGCCTTTGTTTTCAAATGGGGCTCATTTGCATTCGGCCGAATTGTTAATGAGTGGCCATTAGGAAACCAGTTTCGCCGTCAAACTGGTTCTCCATTGCGCAGAGACAAGCACCTCTCCATTCAGAAATGTAATAGAAGAAGAACTGTCGTCCTGAAACACCCTGCCCCGCGTCTAAGCCGGCGGCCTCGGTCCTCGAAGAAAATGGGGCAGTGTGTTTTGGGACGAGCGTTCCGTTTTCCACCCGGAATGGCTCGTTAATTCTCAATAGACTTATCAGCCGTTGTTGCGCGAACCACCACCTGGCCTGGTCAACGATAAAATTCACCATACGCTGCTGGGTTCATGGGTGGTTTTAATGGTTTGGGACGAGTAAAGTCAAGTCACAAATTTCAAACCATTCTGTCGAACACTCTGATCCAGAGGCACATTTGTGTAGTAATGATTAAAAATAACATCAAGACAAGAACATAAAAGTATATATTGTGAAAGGTAATTCTTCACTGAGCTATTAAGTAGGTTCTTTGGACTGAGTGGAGAGAGTTGAGTAAGAACGTTGTAAAACTATTTTGCATGGTCTGCTAATGGCACACTCCAGTCCTGCAACGTCCAGCCACCCTTAATGGACATTAAAATGCTTCCAGGAAGAGGGATTAATACTTTGAATTATCTTTTTGTTGATGTTAGTGTCCCGGTATTGCATCATACCAGAATATCCCATTGTTTATGAGTTATGTATAAGATTTTTTGAACAGTTGAATTATGACATTATGACTCTTCGCTCCTGGTATTTCCTGGCAAAAGACATAAGATAGCATGTGTATGCTTGTGTGTTTACGCGTGCCTATGCTGGTTCACATGCACGTCTGTTTGTGCTCACATTGTGTGTCTCTGAGTCTGTGCACCTTCATGGGCGCACCTTCTCACACTATAAGCGTGTGCGCGTGTCTGCGTGCGTAGCAGTTTGCATTAATGGCTGAGGATTCTCTCCTGAGAGAACAGTAGTACCTCTGTGTGTCAGCTCTGCTGAAGATAACCTGATCCTGGCTCAGCCCTGTCTCACAAATGGGACCCCACAATACACACACACACACACACACACACACACACACACACACACACACACACACACACACACACAGACACACACACACACACACACACACACACACACACACACACACACACACACACACACACACACACACACACACACACACACACACACACACACACACACACACACACACTACAGCTTTATCCTACTATTTTACACACAATAGCATTTCTCTCAAGGTGGGACAGCTCAGCTCAACTGTCACGTGTCCATTTAAAATAAAAAGAAAGACTTGGTTTTGTAACCTGCGTAATCCAAGTGTTCATTGTTCTTTGCAGTTGTTTGTCAACCAACAGGAGCTCCTCCTTCTCACGCACAGTTGCATTCCAAATTGCTATACAGCAGTAAAATCCTCAGTGTTAACCCCTCCTCAAACCCTCTAATCTTAGTGAAACAGACCTGAGTGAGTTGCAACTCTGCTTGGACCGCTTTCTTCCCCATCTACACCAAATCTCTTGGCCAAAAATAGCCGATCTACAAGCTCTGTTTTTGGCGACTGTTCCCCCCAGAATAGGGATGCTGGGGTACGAGAGGTTAATGAATGCCGTATTTTATAGTAATCGTATGACAGTCTCGCAAAAATAGCCGATCTACAAGCTCACCACGAGCTGCGATGCGCTGCGACAACACGTTGTCAGGTTTTAGATCTGCTAGATTTGATGTTGCTACCGTATTTTCAGAAACAAATTGGAACATTTTTACCTAGAATGTTAGTAGTATTAACAAGAGCTTGTGACTCAATAACTACATTGGACGTTACGTTGGATGTAGGTTGTCTTTTTCCCATGTCTGAAAATTAACAGTTTTGGACATAGAAGGACAGCGACAATATGAGAGCGACTGCAAAGAGCTGGTCTTGTCTTCTGGTGGTACTAGTGCATTATTTAGTCAAAGTCTTCTGAATTTGGACAGAGGTGCTGATGTTGCAGATTTTCAGGCCACGCTCATGTTCATTCTTTCAGAGCCACGCATACCGGAAATAACCTCACAATTAGATAAGGACAATACTCTTGTTTCCTGCTGATAACATTTGTGTGTGTGTGTGTGTGTGTGTGTGTGTGTGTGTGTGTGTGTGTGTGTGTGTGTGTGTGTGTGTGTGTGTGTGTGTGTGTGTGTGTGTGTGTGTGTGTGTGTGTGTGTGTGTGTGTGTGTGTGTGTGTGTGTGTGTGTGTGTGTGTGCGCGCGCGCACAGGGGGAAGGAGCTACAGAGTTGCTGGGATTATAAGCAGGCATCCCACCTTTACCAACTGGCCTGGAAGCAGCTCCTTACCCAGGCATTCCCTCTGTGGCCACGCGGTGACCGACGTCTCCTGCAGTTCCAATGACCCGAGGGTGTGGGAAACATGACTCGACTAAAGCAAACGGGGGCCCACTGATAAAGACTATATACGAACACTTCTCTATATTAGGAGAGCTTATCTGGACCAACGGTTCATCAGTTAAAAATGGTGCTGGTCACCACAGTGGCTTTGAAACCCATTTGGAGAGACTCAGTATAGACTAGATATCGTCATTTTAGATATCATAATGTCATGATATGGCATAAGTGTTATTTTTTCCTTTTTTTAATCACTTAAAGCAGCAGAGAGAGAGAGAGAGAGAGAGAGAGAGAGAGAGAGAGAGAGAGAGAGAGAGAGAGAGAGAGAGAGAGAGAGAGAGAGAGAGAGAGAGAGAGAGAGAGAGAGAGAGAGAGAGAGAGAGAGAGAGAGAGAGAGAGAGAGAGAGAGAGAGAGAGAGCCTCTGAAAGTCTTATTAAAGAAATGTAACTTAACACGTCATTGACATTCACGTGGCCGTTGCATGTGCATTTTGCACGCATGTTTGCGTCATGTACTTTCTGTATCATGAAATTATAAACCGGTTTCTGCATAAACCTAGGGATGTATGCAGCACTCATTATTATTTGGAATGCACCCTTCTAACAATACAGGTCGAGTTATTTGCATCACCCCTGCCCGCACACACGCGTTAAAGTCTATTTAAGTTCATGTATATACATTAAGTTCTAAATATTCTATTGAGACAATTAGGTCAAAGGTCATGTCTCACCTAGACACAGGGCGGTCAAATTTCTATTTATCCCCTGAGCAAGCAGGTAAGCTCTTATTAGCTCGATAGTAAAAATGTCAGCATTTGCACAGGAAATTGGGTTCAAATAGTCTGTAGTGGATCCTCAAAGCCGTAGTTGACCTTCCCTTCAACAGCAGGATACAGTGATGTAAAGTAACTAAGTACATTTACTCAAGTACTGTACATAAGTACAGTTTTGAGGTACGTTAACTGGAGTATTTCAAATTTGTATTATTTACACTTCTACTCCACTACATCTCAGAGGCAAATATTATACTTTTTACTCCAATAAAATTGTTTGAAAACTTTAATTACAACTAGTTTGCAGATTTGTATTATTATGACAAAACAAAAAACATACATTAGCCACTTAAGCCATATTTTATATCAAAAGCTATTCGAAAATAATAGTTTATCTTCAAGATCACAACGCATCACATTGTGAGCTTGTAGATCAGCTATTTTTTTAAAGAATTTGAGTACTTTTACTTTGGTAGTTAAGTATATTTTGATACCAATACATTTGTACTTTTACTCAAGTCAAATGTTGAATACAGGAGTTTTACTTGTAACAGAGTATTTTTACATTGTGGTATTGCTGCTTTTACTTAAATCAAATCTGAGTACCACCACTGAGGATACACAGTGTAGTCATGCTGTTTGAAGAGGTTGCTGACCGTTGGTCAGTGTCCTCAGATGACTGGTGTTTTCCCTGTTCCTAACCTGTTGTGACCACAGACCCCCCTGCTCTTAACTGAACATAAACACAGCTGGACACACCGTGCTGAATATGGGGCTCCATTCATTGTTCCAGGCAGGACCTTTATCGTTTGCACACTTATCTTGTCACAGTCAGCATATTATATTTTGTCGCTGTCGAGTGAAAACCTTGTATGTCCAAAACTGTTACTTTCAAGGAAAAGGAAAAAATAATCTGTGTTCCTATTGATTGATTGATTGATTGATTGATTGAATACTTTATTGACAGTTTGCAAAGACAAGCACAGGGAATTACAGTTCAATACAAGGTCTGTTAAGAGGATTTTAAACCCAAGAAAGCACTATGGCTTGTTTCCATTGGGGTCCTTTGTACTCAATTCATCTAAACATTTAACGACTGACACATATACACTACTATGCAAAAACATCATAAACAAGTAGAAATCAAAATATGTACAATAACAATGGTCATATACAATGGTCGTTCAAATAGAGAAGGCAGTGTCAGTGTCAGTGGAATGGGATGTTCTGAAGCCAGATTGGAATTTGTACATTAGTTTTTTTCATCAAGATACTTTTCAACCTGTTCATATTCATAAACTATTTTTCCTATGGACCAATGTAGTTATTATTCATTCACAAGCTCTTGTTAATCCTTTTCTTTGGTTCACTGTGGTATGACGAAGTAGGGCATTCAATTACGAAAAAACATAAAAAGTCGGAATATGGAGATACAAGGTTTCTGCCCGACAGCAACTATATAGTTGTATGATGATCATATTTGTAGATGAATAGTGTGAATCAACAGCGGAAGGGGTTTTAGCCACACAACCCCCAGTGCCCCTATTCTGGGGGGCGAACATCCGGCATAAATAGCAGATCTACAACGTCTTGTGAGCTTAGATTGGCTATTTTCGGCTAAGAGATTTGGTGTAGTGGTTCAAAAAAAGAAAGAGGAGGATTATAGATCCCTGCGGGACTCCGATCATCTAAGTATATAGGGTTTAAGTGGTGTGGAGTGTTCCAAATGGAAAAATAGAATTAAATTTGGCTTATGGGTTACTTCTTCTTCTTCTACTTCTTAACGGATGCAAAAATGTCACAAATATGACATTTCTGTCCAAATCCAGACTGTTTGTGTGTCTGGATTTTCAGGCTGCTTTGCGGCCTGAAAATCGAAATGTGAAGGCGGGCTGAACATCTAGTATTACAAATAGACAGGAAACGGCATTATGCAATTTTGTAGGACCATCAGATTCTCCTTAAAACAATGGCCTGTCTATGCCGTGTTAATAAATAAAGATTTATTTTATCTTTACCTTATATCAATGCTGAGCAGCATGGCCTTAGTAATTAAGACCGTGGTGCCCTACATTGTCAATTCAATCCCATTGTAATGGCTTCCCCTCCTACTTCTTTCTTAGGAACAATATAAAAGCTTCTTTATGGGTTTGGTTGTTTTTTCAGTTTCTATTTACAAATCTATAAGCTTTCCTTTTAAGATTAGTCTTTTATTATTTTACAATGTATGTCCATCTGACACCTGAAAGGACGTTGGCACGTAACAGTGAACAATGAGTTTCAGTTTCTTGTCTTGAAAGCAGGTAAAGGATGATAGTAGAAGCTAGAGTCAGATGAGGAAGGGAGTGCCATCGATAAGAAGAATGCCTAACGGAGAAAGTGATAACCTTCTGAACAATGGCCTCTCTGTTGATAAGGCTGCCTGGTATGTGATGCTGCTCTTTCTCCTTTCAATGGGTCAAACTATTGACGTGCCAGAGGCCTTTCTCTTTTTGCTTTCTTAATCAAAATGTGCGTCACTGACATAAATTGAATAAAACATTTTGTGCTCAGTAGATTATCCAGTGCTATGTGTTCTAACTGTGTTCTGGTTGTTTGGGAATACATTTCTGATTGCGGAAGGGACTGGAAAATAGTCATGGTCATTATATGGTACTGTGTTATTTATGTGATGTTTTGTTATGGATATTGATATATCCTTCCACTTGTGAATGTAGAAGATTTGACATTTGTCATGTGACATATCCTTGCTCATGTTTCATTATAAAAAGCAACAACTTTGAATCCTTTCACATTTGCTTTTATTGGTCAGGTCATCCAGCTACCTTTCCTTTGGAAATATCTAAAATGGTTTCATTCATTTTCTTTTAAGACATAGTAAACAATTAAACAACACTGATGAAATAAAACACATAATCCTTTACAGTATATTATAGCATTCAATCAATATATTACACAAATAATACTATCAGTTGTCATTCCCATGTTGTAACAGTTTTATGGCGCAAAAAATAATCAAATGAGGCCGTTCTAGCCAACTCGTCAATCTCTGTAAACGGAGAAGGACATGGTGTGAATGTTCATTCTTCATTCTGCATTTGTGTGGTCAAAGCCTTGTAAAATTCCTGGGTAATACTAAACCTGAAGTGTTGCTCATTAGAAATGAGCAGGTACAGACAGTAGGTAAGGTGGTGGCCTCAAGGGACAGTGTATTGTTTATACATTTAGACCCGCTTTGTTTCCATCTATGGCTCTCCCTATCAATGCAGTCTTTTATTGTCATTAAAATCTTAATGAAACTATTAGCACAGGCATAAGCACCTTATCAGTACATTGTGGCTGCAATCATTATAATCAGGTATAGTATACCATAATAGTACAATGCCATAAATTAAAACATTGCCAAATCTTACTTTTTTCATTCATAGAATAATCGAGAAGCACATTTCTTTATATATATATATATATCAACGCGAAGAAATTCAAATAGATTTTTTATTATACACTAAATCAATTACTTTGATTAACCACTTAAGCCCTATTATTTTATACTTTGTCGTACAACAGTCATGCAAAAATAGTGAAAATAGCAGATCTCCAAGCTCACAACGAGTCGCAATGCATTGTGAGCTTGAAAATCTGCTGTTTTTGCATTTTTTTAAAATCGATTTGATTCAAATCGATAATGTTTTATAATCGATTAAATAAATTCGTTCGATTAACTGTTGCACCCCTAGTTAATACCACCTGTTCATTGGCTGAATCTTGTTATTCACTGCCTTGAGGGCAGGTGCGAGCTGTCTTGCTTCACATGCTTTTTTTTGTTAACTGTGCCTAAGGAATCAAATACCTACTAGAATGTAAATACATAACATGACATGATAGAAATGCATCCATAACATGAGCAACCGTTTTATAAGGTTTCTTGCACACATTTACTGAAACAGATTTGCTATGATAAAAATCAAGCTTGGCTGACAGAAATCTAGTATGATTGGATGGAGAAATGTGTAACTATTGGCGCATGTTGTGTGTTTATGCGTCTCTGTGGATTTGAGCCCAACAAAACTTTTTTCTTTCTTTTTGGTTGTTTTGCTTTTTTGGTCCAACACTGCTCTTGATAGTTGGAAAGGAGAGTTATTGACACCTGATCTGTCAAATTTCTGTGATGATTGCAGCATGAGAGCTTGATCTTCCTAAAGTAATTTGTACATGTTGCTTCCCAAAAATCTGTTCTTTTCGCTGAGCAACACGGTCGTGCGATGAAGTATAATGTAGGCTAAGTTGTTCTTCTAACCTGCCATTCGATCTTTCAAAGACCATTATTTATGGTTTGAAGATAAACTTAAAACCATAAAGAACAATAACAGCCCTCTGTAGACCCAAATAGAATTGTATAACATGTTTCCTTAGAATTTCCCCCTCCCCCAGTTGTCTAGTTAAAATGTGGTTATCAAAATATTATCTATGAGTGATTGTGCTCACATTTATCTCATGTTGGTGAATTATTTGTGTAATTCATGCTAATATGAACATACCTTTGAAAGGCCAATATTACCTGATATTGGTCCACCAATATACTGTATGTTGGGCCCTATTGTGTGTGTGTGTGAATGTGTGTGTGAAAAAGACAGAGAGAGAGAGAGACAGATAGAGAGGCATACAGTATGGCATTAACCCAGAATTGTGTCAAAGGCGTGGAGACCAAAGGTGTTCTCTCCACTGTAGGCCACGTAGAGAAAACCATCCTCATCCTTCTCCTTGTCATACAGCTGGCCCATTGTGAGACTGCAACAGATTAGAAAGCAGATGGTCAGAGATCATGTGTCTGTGTTCAAAGGCTCTTGTTAGGTGACCCCACCTTTAGAATTTGACTGATATGTAACATACACATTCATAATGAAACTGTCACTTTGGCAATTATGTAAAGCTTTTAGCTGATGTTCTTATCCAAAGTGTGAGTGAGTACAACAGTGGAATGAAATAGCATTAGATTTTCAGACCGCTACGCTGTAACAATGCTGTAGTACCCATGTGTACAATTTAGTCTTTTTTAGTGTGACTATTGTCATGGCAGACCCCTGAACAGCATTTGTGCCATGTTTGGTGTCGTGGAATTCTGGATCAATCAGCAATCGATGAGGCACATAGGAGTCGAGACACTATTCTGGGTGGTGGTGGTTATGCTTTATGTACATGATATCATGGTCAGAAGTCAGTGATGTTGCTAGGTTTTCAATGTAATGGGTCCTGGGATGCAAGGGTGGTCTTTTAGATGGGTCCCAGGGACATTTTATGGGTCCCCAATTACACGTCCCCCCCCCTATCGTTTTCTTTGATCTCCAATCTCCATATCTTCTATGCGTGTGTGACTGTGTACATTATATCCTGATGCAGTGGATCTCAACCTTTTCAGGCAGCGACCCCCCAAAATAATCATATTTTAACTGGGGACCCCCCACCCTGAGGAATTAGGAGTTGAGGCACTTAATTTAGTTTGATTCAGTTCCACAGATACATATTGTGAAAATAGCAGATCTAGATCAGTGCGACCCGTTCCTGCTTTTCAAGACCGATACCGATATATATACATATATTAAAAAATCATAAATATATTTTTTCAAATGTATATGATTCTGTAGTATTAGCACACCTTATGGTAAGAAATACTAGTAGTGGGCAACAGGTGGATTTAACATACCTTTGACCAATAGAATACATTTAATCATAGAACCTTTTAATCATTATTATTATTTTATTTTGTATTATTTATGAATGTAGAATTTATTTTTACTATTTATTGTGTAGACTGAAAACACTGGCTTACAGTGGAAGTATTGGCAAATAAAGAAATAGGAATTCAAGAAATAATGAAGACAAATACTGACAATGCCTATGAACATTGGCTTGAAGTTATTGCACATAGTCAACATGCAATAATACTATTAGGCTTGTCATTGAGAAAGGAAAATAAAGTTGTCTTTTTGAGGAGAAGTGGAACCTTATAAGTCACTTTAAGTTTAGCATGAGGGAGAGGGTCTACCCTCTTCAGGGAATTAATTGTTATGATATCTCTAAGCTACAGAAAACATCCAGTTGCCTATTAAACATACACAAGACACAGACGATAGACAACCGGTTACTTACAGCTGCCATTAATTAGTGCTTTTGTTTGCCTTTGTGGTCAAATCAGGGTCAAATGCATAGGATCAACGAGCCATCGTTAACCTGCTAATGTTACACAGCTGATTGGCAACATGCATTAATCCACCACATACATCACTCTGATCTCCAAGCAAGTGGGAGAACACTCTAAAATCGGGGATTTTACTTTGGCTGGTCAATTTAAGATGACAACAGCAACAGAGATTAGTAGTAGACCTGTATGTATGATGATCAGTTATTATTCCAGACAGTGGTCTATCCAAGACGTTTTAACACGTTTAAGAGCAGGTCCTCATGCCGTCTCTCTCTCTCTCTGTGTGTGAGTAGCGTAGACTAACAGCGAGGGGCTGTGCTGCTGCTTCTGCCACACAACGCCGTTTAACCGAGTTATACTTCTCCAGTACAACGGTGTCTAACCGGAGAGTTATACTTCTCCACCAACGGTGCCTAACCGAGAGAGTCCATGTAGATCACAGCTGACAAATATTATATATTATCGGAGCTAATCGGAGCTGCGTCCCATGGACGCACTAGAGTTGTCATGAATGCGTCCTTTCGCAATATGGTGCGTCAGCGACGCAGGACGCAGGCCTACGAGCATCTCTGTCAGAAGTACATTAACACTCATGTCAGTGGTACGGTAGTTCTGACTCGAGCACAGGGCAGAGATCATAATTATACTGTAGCTGCCTGAAGGACAAACTGAACCATAACAAGATAGGCTGTACCAAAACAATTGCTATTAGGCCTAGTGGAGACATTTAGGCTCTTACAAGCTGTCAAATATCATAATGTATTGTAGAAGTATTATAAGTGATGGTATAATATATAGGTTAGATACAAGCAGCCATATAACTTCTTCCTCAGTGCCATGTTTGGTGAGGATTGGAGGAATGGTGTGCCTAAGCCCGCGGGGGGCCCTGGCGTGTGACTATTTACATGGCCGACCGACCCCTAAACAGGGTTTGTGGCATTTTTGGTGAGGATTGGAGCAACGGTCTGCCTGTGGCCCCTGAGGGCCCCTAACATGGCCCCTGGGGTTCACACGTGGCCCCTGGGGAGACTATTGTCATGTCAGACCCCTGAACAGTGTTTGTGCCAAGTTTGGTGCTGATGTGGCCCCTGGGGCCAAATGTCTTTGGAATTCTACATAACTGCGTTCCCAAGATATTCATAACTATAGCTGTGTGTACGCACGTGTGCACACACACACACACACACACACACACACACACACACACACACACACACACACACACACACACACACACACACACACACACACACACACACACACACACACACACACACACACACACACACACACACACACACGCACACACACACACACACAGAAGCACACACACACACACACACACACACACACACACACACACAGAAGATACCAGAGTAGGCAGATACATGAGTCATGATAAGATAAGACATTCTTGAACTGAATAGTAAAAGGGAAGCGGTGGCTGTACTATATTGCCTTTCCACTCCTATTCACACTACTCCAGTGACTTGCTGGTTGTAGGGTGTATCTCCTGTCTATAGGTCTGTCTATAGTATCCTCCACCAAGACAATGACTGTCCATAGCTGATGACACTTGATCAGATGGTTATGAGACAAGTATGAGGCTATACCTCTGTGAGCATGAGTGGTATAATATGGGTGAATTATATTTTATAGTCTATAGTTTTCACAAGTAAATCAAAGCAATATCAAAACAATGTCAACATATAGTGTACAGTTTTCTATGCATTTGTATACAGTGCATAGTTGTCAACAGTTGTGAAGCACGTGGTCATTTTTGAATCAGTGTCAATGTGGGAGATAGGAGTGGCTTCATCCCGTTTCACAGGGAGATTGATTTCACAGTTTAACAATTCAAATGTCCTGTTCTTTATTTACGGAAATGAAGAGACAAAGAGGTACGCCCTTACACGTGTAAATGGAAAGGGGGTTTATCTTAGCTTTTACTGTATAAGTATAGGATACCACAATAAAAAAGAGTTTTATGTAGTCAGTTTTCCTGTTGGGGAATTGACAGTACTGAAAATGAATTCACAGGCTTGAAAAGATCCTTTACCAGTGCTGCACAAACTTTTTGTTTAGAGTAGTACGATGGTGCCTTGTTTATGTAGCATAAACTTTTCGTCTTAGATATGCTACCTGGTTGAAGTGATATTGATGTAAAAAAAAAAAAGATAAACAAAAATAAACAACCACAACTACACATTATAAAGCAGTCAGGGCCACAATTCCTGTCCAACATGTTGAGGCAGTTTTGAGTAACAATGTATTTTCAAGAGTTTGTTCCTTAAAGCCCACATTACAATGCTTTTGATCATCCCTATGCCACTTGACAAAATATGGCATGGGAATGTTTTCAGTGGAGAAATAAAGTGTGTTCCTTCCCATCTCACCTGGACTGGGGGACAGTTTTGTCCACAAAGAGGAAGATGGCTTTCTCCGATGGCAGCTGAATGCGTTTCCTGATGATCCACATGAACTGGGCCACTGTGATATCAGAGGGCACCAAGTACTTCCTCTTGTCAATGTCCACTATCTGTGAGCCAGATACCTTCTCCACTATCACCTGGCACAGGAATACAAATGTGAACATGCAGTACATGCAAGCGCACACACAAAATCACAGAGGCAACCAAAACAAACACAACTAGAAAAGTGCACTCATGGAGCCCGGCAGGGGGGATTACCCAGAGCCCGCAAACTTTGGAAGTCAGTCATAGGCAATCAGAACGGAATATGGAAAATCTGATCATCTTTCACATGACTCCAAAGATAATGTGTGCCGATTTGTGTGAGTTTTGAACAATTTTTTTTGTAGTATAGCAAAAAGTGTTTTGGAGAAAAAACAAAATGTGTAGTAGTATTGCCAAAAGTGTGTTTTGAAGAAAACACAAAATGTCGGAAAGGAATCCAGGGGAAATTTTCATTTAATTGTACGACCTATGGGTCAAGACAGGGGTCATCAACATGTACATACACGGACAAACATGTCTGTGGCAACTGGCAAGACATGTCTATGTCCGTGGCACATCAAAATATAGCCTACTGTATATATTTTCTTCATTATAATGTAGAAACATAAAAATGTGTTTGAATAACTTTGGTGACTCGTAAAGTAACATGCTCATTACATGTGTTGTAGGAGATTTTTTGTAGGCCTATTGCCACCCATTTTGGATGCTGTCAATGCACTGAATGGGACATTATCACTTTTAATCAGACTATTGCTAAAGCGAGCGAGTTGCCGTGCCGAACGTTGCGAAGTTCGCTTGAGCCGACTCAGCGCTGTCCGAGTTATGTACCGATAGGCACAGAATCGTAAATCATGTTTTACGATTCATGTTTTTTCAACCCACAGAATAACGACAAAACACCTACTGAGCCTCGAGCCCCATTCAGTGCATTGACAGCATCCGAAGCCAGTGCTATTGCACATGGTACCTGTACACACAATTGTATCAGTTGAAGACAACAAGAAAGCTAAAAGAAATGATTGCTAATAGCTGCCTCAATTCTGTGAATATAGTAAAATGTGCTTTAGTTTTTCTAGTTTTTTTTTAAGACAACGGATTCGGATTCGTGGAGTGTATGTGGTGTGGTCAGACAATGAAATAATAAAAGTCAACGGCATGCGAGGGACCACAGTGAAAAAATGGTGCAGGAAAAGAGCAAAAACAGAAGGCATGTCATCTGTTCAGATTAGGGGTCATCACCATGCAAGCTTGTGATGGACATTTCCATAAATATTGTATTTTTGCCACAGACATGCAAAACGAGTAATCAGTAATATTACCAGAATCACATAGGCCTAGACCTAAATATATAGTCATAGTGTCTACTCTATTCCACAGCACTACACATTTTTAAACAAGCCACTTATCAAGTAAATACATTTACTTATATTTGAATTATTTGGGGGGGAAGACGATCTACAAGCTCACAACACATCACAGCATGTTGTGAGCTTGTAGATCAACACTTTTCTTTTTGGCCTATAATGACATGCCCAATATTGGGATGTCAGGGTTAAAGTGGTTAGCTATACTTTCGAAAACCTGGAGACTGGTAAGTTATCCACTGTATATTGGCAGCTGGCAGTCCTGAGACAGGCATGGTCCAAGCATATTCCATGTTTGGGATTTCAATAATCGGGTCTTAGTTATCAGTACAGACAGTGCTTCCATTTTTTGTTTGTGAACTTTAATAGTTGTGGTTTCCATTAAGGTGAACAGTTACTGTAGTCTATGTTGATGAGAAAGTCTAAGGTATGCCGAATGGAACAATGGAAAATGACTGGAGAGTCAAAACATAATATGTACAGTACACGATGAGTGATTAATGAAGGACATGACAGAATAGAAAGGAATGCAGTGTCACAATAGTTTGATGCAAAGGTGCCTAACTTTGATCAGAGGTGAGGAGGTCTGATGGTGATGCTGTGGATCAAGGGTTTCCATGAATTATGATTGTGGAGTGTTATTATTGGTATTATTGGACACTTTGAAAAGCTTTCTCTCGACATAAATCAACTTTACTTGTCCAGTTCTGCCCTCCTTTGCCTCGGTGCTCTTTCTCAACAGATGACATGCCTTCTGTTTTTGCTCTTTTCCTGCACCATTTTTCACTGTGGTCACATACCGTTGACATACTTTAAAAAATAAAAATACTAGTATCCCACAAAGGATTGAACAGATGTTTTGACATTTTCAGAGAGTCTTGTTGTCCTCACATGATGCAATCATGTCCCGTACATGATTGCATCACAACATACAATACCACAAATCTACTGCAACATAATAATGAGCATGTCATCCTGACACTTTATGAGTCACCAAAATTATTCAGACACATTTTTTAAGATTCAATTGTGTATTTTAGAATATGTTTTTACATTATAATGCAGAAGTATAGGCGATATTTTTCTTTAAAAAAAAAGAAGGGTAAAAAATAGTGCCACGGACATAGACAAGTCTTGCCACGGACATGTTTGTCCATGACCATGTACGGACATGTTGATGACCCCTGGTTCAGAAGGAGCTATTTGCTACAAAGGCAAAGGAGGGCAGAATTGGACAAGTAAAGCTGGTTGTCGTTAGTTGAGCGACAGTGTTTCAAAGTGTCCAATAATGACAATAACAACTATAATAACACTCCACAATCATAATCCATGGTAACCCTCCATCCACAGCCTAGGGACCTCCTCCAACCTAAAAGTTAGCTCACCTCTGATCAAAGTTAGGTGCCTTCGCATTAAACTATTGTGACACCGCATTCAATTAAAATCCTGGAATGCCCTTTATTAGAAGGATCCCTGGCTAATAAGCCAAATATGCCTTAATACATTTTATTACATGGCTTGGTTGAATGCTCGATTCTGATTGGTCAGTCATCGGTCATTATTTCTGGATAATGACCGATGAGCTCTATAACGGACCGCTGTGTAATCAGAGACTCAGAACACCTGCTCATGTCAACCTGTGCTGCTTGGTTATATGCTTTATCCAACATGACAGCCATGTAAACAAACAAACAATGTCATTTACAACTAAACGTTGCTCTCAAGAATGTTTTTGAAAACATTTGAAGTGAGAAATAGACGATGCAATAACCGAGAAGTCATTCTATTTGGTCCACTGCGCTTCCTTGTTTATCGTGGCACAACAACGGGGGAATACCAAAACGCTCGCCCCAAAACACAGTCGCCCCGGGGCAAATCCGGCGGTATTACAGGCAAATCGGCAGTAAATAGAAATGGGGGGCGAGTGTGTTTTGGGGCGAGTTTCTTTCCATTTCGTCATTTGTTTTTGCGAGGCGAACTTGTCCGCCCAGCCCAATACTTATGGAATACTTTCATTGCCGTAAGCAAGGAAATACTTCGTTTTGTTGTTACTTTTGGGTAAATGTATTTATGTATTTATTAAGTAGCCGTGTAATAAGCGGGATAATGCATGGGGAGGTAGTCATTATTGAAATTTAAAGCCCTTCAGGGCGATTAACCACCTCGGCTGCGCCTCGGTGGTTAATCGCCCTGTCGGGCTTTAAATTTCAATAATGACTACCTCCCCATGCATTATCCCTTGCTTAAGGCATATTTGGCTCATCACTCATCATGTCTCTCAAGTTTCCTTGTTCCAGTGTTCCATTGGCATTTTATCCTTGACGTTTCCGTGAAAAGCACTTGCACATGTACTTATTACGTCTAATAAATCAAATCAAACCAAGTGTAGCTTGTAGTGTGTCTTTTTTACATTGTTACATTTGCATGCTTTGGACTTTCTCATCAACAGAGAATACCAATCACCTAAATGGAAACCACAACTAGCTATCGTACCTTGTCAAACCAAACCAAACCATAATGGTTTAGCTGGTAGAACTTGATCTCCTTCTGAAGGAGATCAAGTTCTACCAGCTAAACCATTATGGTTTAGCTGGTAGAACTTGATCTCCTTCTGTCCTTAAGGAACACTGTCTTTTGAAAAGCCAGCAATCTCTATATTAGCCATATGATGTATAATATGCACCCACTCACCTTTGCAGCTAAGAGGCCCTTTTGCGATGGAAGCACTGTTGTACTGATGAGACTCAATTATTATTATACAAAATAATTAGGATTTTTTTCTTTGGCCGTTAAGTGGCTCAGTAGTTAATGCAGACATACTATTGTTTTAAAATGTGAAACACATTGGAATAGACCCTATGACACATTAGGAGTCCATTAGTATACATTTAGGGCTAGGCCACTATGTTTTTGGTAAGATGATTATTTTGCATGTCCGTGGCAAAAATGAAATATTAAGGAAAATGTCCATCACAAGCTGCCATGGTGATGACCCCTGGTCAAGAGTTATAGGCTTTTGTGACATTTTGTGCAAAACAGGCCCGCCCTCCTGCAAACTTTGAAAGGCAATCGTAGCCTGATGGATACATCTTGATCATGTGAGATAATGTGTACCGATTTGTGTGAGTTTTGTAGGAGTAGTGGCAAAAAGTGTATTTTGAAGAAATATCTTGAAGATCTTAAACATTAACCGGCCTGTTATTATAGCTGTACCAAGAGGCAAATTGGAAAGATTTGGAGTGGAGGTTCTTCCTTGGCCTATTAGTGTGGGTGCAAAGTTTCACACCGATTGGTCCAGCACTGCCGGAGATTAGCTGCTCACAGATAGACACACACATATGGACAGATTTACAGAAGTGGAAACAAGTGAGTCAACAGCCTGTAGAAGTTCCAAGCTTCCGAATTCCCTTCTAATATTTCAGTCAGTTTCATTACAGTGGAAAGTGGATTACTGTATTCTATGAGATACTATTTGCTCAATAAACCTTTTTTATGTCATGTTCAAGGTTCAAGGTTGTGTTTTATAGTTTCATCATTTGTAGGCTACAGGTTCACAAGTCAGTGTGGGTTTAGTTTGTTAATGGGTACTAGGCAAGCCAAACCTCAATGACAATAGAGAAACAGCCTTGCTCATACTTATTTTCTTCACCCAAGGTGACCTACTGTAGCAAACGATTTAACCACCACACAGCCTACACAATGGGTGTGGTCAGTGGTCTCAGTGTCCCATTCTTTCCAGTAGTGTTCCCATTAAACAGGTGCAGAATGAAGGCCTCAGGACAGGGATAAAGTTAACAAGACATTATTATCAACACAAAAGAGCCCGGTACACAATACAAAGACGCATTTCTTAAGTGCAAGCATTTTAGCACCTACTGTTGTCCACGTGTTGAATCTGTCTCTCTCTTAAGTGAGAGGTGCCAATCTAGTTCTCGACTACCGCAAGCTCCTGCAACTGAGTGTGAAAAGTTTGTAACATAGCTGACTTTTTCTTTTTTACCAAGGTGATCAGAGCAATTTCCTTTGTTATTCAGTATGAAGCACTGTTTCAAAATCATAATCTTTTAAAACATGACTATATTATTTTCATAAACTCACCCCTTCTCAAACCGCTGGACCGAACGGCGCCAAACTTTGCATGCACACTTCCAGTAGGCCAAGAAAGATTCCATCCAAAGCTCACATAATTCCCTACAAATTATCTCTGGAGTTGTGTGATAAATATGTATCATTCAGATTTTTCATAATATCCGATGGCTATGGTTACTTTTAAAGGTTTGCGGTATTCCGTACAGTTTCCCTGTACTGCCTTCCGAAATGAGTGGAATGGATGTATTTCAGTATTTCTTACAAAAAACGCCATATATCAGGGTTCTCTGCAGGAACAAACTTCTTCTAGGTGCTACTGGAGGGGGGTGCACAATATGGACACAATTTCATATATCAATATTTGTCATGTCAAATATCTCAACAGCCATACAATATGCAATAGTATTATGGGTTAACGCTTATTTTATATTTAAGTGAAGCAACAGTGAAAACTAAACATTTTCCAAAAAAAGCATTTTACAGTGCAATAGTGGTATATTTTACTGACGTTTAGTCTCTGTGCTGACCAATTCAGTTTTGGTGGTGCTCCTAGACTGAACAGTAACCAGAACGCTCGCCCCAGAACACACTCGCCCTGATTTTGTTTGCGGACCGCTGACCCCCAGCAGTTCTTGTATTCGTTTTACTGAGGTTAACCTATTTAGACCTGAGGCCGATTCTAAAAACGCCTTCTAAATACCTACGTTTTCTGAAAAACTTCAAATATTTATTAAAAAATGTTACAAATAGGGGTTCCTGCCCAAAATGGGTTAAGGTTATGAATAAGGTTAGGTTTAGGCATAGTTTTACTGAGGTAAAGTTTAGGAATAAGTTTAGGTTTAGGCATAGTTTTACTGAGGCAACATTTAAGAGCACCTGGTGGCGACCGTTCCGAGGTTGCCGGATTTGATCCGGGGACGAGCGTATTTTGGGGCGAGCGTTCTTGCATTCGACTGAATCGCATGTTCAGGGGCCTCTACAGCGCACCTCCAAAAGCACTCTACTCATAGGGGGCTCCACAAATGCAGAACAATAAATGCTACACCCCTCAGGTCTTCAACCGACCTACACAGTCCTGGCTAGGAAATCCAGCCTGACGGAGATATGTGCTTCACGGAGCAGCCTTTACTATGTTTAGAGTGAATCAGTACCGGGGACATATAACACAATGTGTGTGTTCGACACTGATAAACCAAAGATAATCCTTTAACCAGGACTGTGGATGCATTTTGATGAGAAGATGATGCTTTGTTTAAGCAAGTAGTGTATACCTTTTGATATGTTACCCTGCTTGACGTGATATAGATGTAAACCAAACTGCACATATAAACCACACAAGGCCATAATACCCACTAAACTACTGAAGTAAAATGGGTAACAGTCTTTTCATAATACTTTTGTTCATCATGATACTTTCCTTTTCCTTTCCCTCCCTCCCTCCCTCATTCACTCCATCATTGCTATCCCCACTACCCTCTTACTCACTGGTACTCTGTCAGGGTATTTGTTGCGTATTTTGGCTGACTCCACACATCTGTGTTCTGTGGGAGAGACAGGGAACAAACAGGAAGTCAGAGATTAAACGGATGAGCAGGGACTCTTGGGAGTCTCAGCTGAGGTGTTAATGCAAATAAGCCAAGCATAAGACACAGTAGTGATTTATTTACAGGATCAAACACTGCATAAAAGGTAGACACAGCAACATCTTTCTGAATCGGGGATAGAACCACATGCCTCATACCAGGATAACAACAAAAGCAAATTAACTTTACACTTAATTCACCAAAAGACTGTAGCCTAGTCGAATCAGACTATCTGGTATCTGTCATTCTTGTGAGATACAATAGACAGTAGCCTAGTCGAATCAGACTATCTGGTATCTGTCATTCTTGTGAGATACTTTTTGTCTACTGATTCTAAACTAAAGGCCTACATTGTTGGATAAAAACTATTGAATTGGATCAGTGCTCTTTTCAGGTGATCAGCAATAGTAAACGTTGCAGTGATTAATTTCTTTCCCCCTATACATCAACTTTATAAGCAGGATCAGATTCACTGTAGGCAGACTGACTAAAGGCCTTTGGGGCATGGCGTAAGGTGTGGTAAATCCATTAATGTTCAAGATGCCCTCTCATTACCCTAGATACAAAGCCTACTTTTGGTAGTATCTCTGCAGAATTAACAACAGCCAAGTTTGGAAAGGGAATATATAGATAGATATAGATTTGGTGTTGCTTTAGGTTGACTTAGTTTACTATCAAGATATACCAAATTATAGCAACAACACCAGGCCTATAATAAGAACAAACATTCTCTTTTAGCTTATATTGCAAGGCAATCATGATCACAACACTACATGAGGCAGCAAGCAAATTTATTAAATTATGATCTGTCAGGGGCCAGGGCTGCACTACAACGACCTCCCATTATCTGAGGAGATAAAATTGTAAGTTACAGCGAGAGCATCATAGCATTTGTAGCCATCCTGAATGGATAACAGGTTGTGCTGTCTAAGATTCAAATTGGCATGCAATTCTGCACCATCAAGTCAAGGATGACATTGCAAACTCGAAACAGGAAGTAAAGGAAACTATAACTAAACGAATGATGCATGACAGTATCATCAGCACGTTTCATAACAATCATAAAATCCCTTTACCGAGGGAATGATCCTCTTTAAACATCCATTTCATTTTTGCTGGATCCTCACACTCGAGGCGTGATGCTATGCTGTCAGAATGTAAAGTAAAGCAGGTCAGTGTTCGATGAAATTGAGCAGCGATCCAGATAAAGAGAAGATCAAAACAAAACGTCAACAATTCCTATCATCAACCAGAAGCTTCCAACGTCCTGTCTGTCTAGCAGTGGGAGGTGATGTCATGGCTGGTCAGACCATCATGAACTGTGTTGCCATATTTTGTGAGAGAAATAAGCAACCAGGTCTATGAAAACAAGCCCAAAAGAAGGCCACGCGATGCGACGCGTTGTGAGCTTACGTAGATCTGCTACTTTCAAAGAAATCTTGAATAAAAGGATTTTTTTATTTTTTTATAACCAATGTGGTTGTATGGGGGGGGGGGGGTCCTGACTCCCTGCCATAACATTTTTTCAGATGGGGGTGAAGAGACAAATACATATTAATTTGGGGGTCTTTGACATGAAAATGTTTGAGAATCGCTGGTTTAAACAACCCCAAAAAGAGCAACTACACACTTTAGAAACAAGCCCAAAAAAAACACAACCCGCAACTATACCAATATTTACAAGCAACTTTATAGAAAAACAAGCCCAAAGTCGCTTATAATAAGCAGACCTGGCAACGCTGCATGCAGGGGGAGAGGAGAGAGAGAGAGCGACTGTCGTTCGATTTGCTCCGGTTGCTAAGCGACGCCGGTGGCGGCCATGGTAACCGTAGACGCTATATCCCCAAATACATACTTCGGCGCACAACGGTGTCGCGCGTCGAAAATAGCCGATCTACAAGACCGTATGGCTCGGCGTCCCTCATACCATGTGGGCTTGTAGATCGGCAATTTTCTGCACAGGAAGAACCCCAGAACATGGCGCGGCTTAGTGAAGAAACTCACTAGCAAAGCGGCGACACGTTTCCATGGTGAACCGTCTAAAATGAGCACTAAAAGCTTTCGGGAGTAGATAAATGGCCATTAGTTCGTCAAGAGTTAATTTGTTTTTGTTTTTGCCGGTCCTTTGTGGTCTAGTGTGAACAGTGAACTGTCTAGTCGCCAGGAGTTAGCATCCATGCTAGCTTGACTGGTGAACAGCAGTGCTCGCAGCTAAAGCTGATTCTGTTTGGAAAAACGATTTTTTTTATTTTTTTTTTACCCATCGTCTGTTTCGTTTGTTATGGCTTTCTATGAAGTCTACTCTCACCCGGCTTTGATTCGGTACAAAAGCAGCGTCTGCACCAAAGCCAGTCTGTTTGTCACTGTGGTGTTGTGCCTCACATACATCCCTCCTCTCTTGGTGGCTTATAGGAGCCAAGGTACATGTACTGAATTGTTGATAATTTGGTTGCTGCTGCTGCTGATGGTGTTGTTGCTGTTGAATAAATAAGCTAAGACTATATAGTCTGACAAATGACAATAACCTTGTAGTGTGTTAGAAGTATAAATAACGCCAACAGCCAGGGTGGAAAAGTATAGTTTAGAAAGTATAATTTGATTTTAGTAATTTCCAGGTTTGGATAAGTATGGGAAAAAAGAAAAGAGAGAAAACAATATTTGTTTTTAGACTTCTAGAGTCCCTATTCTGTTTTATAAAATGTAAAATTCAGAAAAAGATTGTTGACAGTGATTTTATTTATAAATAGTGTTTACAAGTATGTTTTATGTTTTGGCTGTTTCACTACAGCCAATGAAGCAGTCAATGGACTTGAGTTCTCTTTCTAGTTCACTGGTGAATTGTTGGTTGGTTGAAGGTATACATTTACTTGAATTTACATGACAAAAACTCAATAGCATTCATTTCTCTATTTTAGCGTTGCCTGGGCTTCACTTTCAACATAGCATCCTTATTTTGGCCATGTTATTATACAAAACTGTTCAACTGAGCTTGTAGATTGGCTGGCATAGCCAACATAGTCAGATTATAATGTTAACCGTTGGATTTTTAAAACATTTGTTTACATAATAAACATCTAGCTATTTGTACTCAGATGTCAAATATGGTCTGAAAAATGTACTGAGAATTTTGGAAATTTGAGTCAGGAAAAGTATGGAATTTTAAAATGTGTAGGACTAGGAGCCCTGTACTTTTGATTGAATACTTTATTAGTTAGAAATGTAAACAGCACAGAGGTACAGTAAGACATTTAGGCTAAAAGGATAACACAAAAAAGTCCTGGGGATAATAGAGAGCTAGAGAATTACAGATAACTCATTAAAGCTGCTTTGTTTTAGGTTTCTGGATCAAGAGGAGTACTTATGAAGAACAGCCAGTTGTAAAGTTTCAATACCAGAGTCTCCTTGTCGCAGCAACTAGCATCAAGGGAGACTATGTTGCCTGGAGCACCTTTCCGCATTTTAACAACATGCAAGGAGCCAACCTCCGGATCCCTTCCATCTCCGTAAGAAAGGATTCTATTACTTTGGCCTGAAATTCACACCACTGCAGTTTCAGAGCCTCAATGGCTTCAAGGGTTGCATAACTGTTGAGGTCCTCGTGGCAAATAGATCACTCTTTCTTTGGATGCAACACTTGCTTGCTACAGATCAGAACAGACAGGTGGTGATGGCTTGGCCTCAGCTAGTCACTTTAATTCAGTGGCTCTCAAACTTTTTCATGTCAAGGACCCCCGAATTAATATGTATATGGCCACGGACCCCCATCTAAAAAGATTTTGTGCCAGGAACCCCCCACACAAAATATGTGTTTAAATGTTTTTTAGAATGAATATTTCTCCACATATAGACTTGCGTGAGAAACTTGTAACAACCTTGCAACTTGTTTTGTTTTCTTGATGGACTTCTCAAAGTATATCATGTTTAAATACATGTAGCCTACTTGTATGTTTGTGCTTTGTTTTGTGCGCAATTGTGTCATTTATTTAGGTGAGAGAGGAAGACCAGAACCAGGATGGAAAGTTGGACCGTCTGGTCTTTCGACTGCAGCTTCCTTTGAAACCAGAGGAGCAGGTGTACAGTGTCCAACTGCTACTCACCTTTTCCTACCAGCTCTTTGTACGTGGTCTCTCTTACTTTGACCTTTGACCTGCAAAGGTTTCTTGCAATTGCTTTTGTTTTCATAATTTGTATTTCTATTTTTTTCTTTTGAAAAGAGGGCTTAAGTCCTTAACCTAAAGGAACAACATTTGGATCCTGATTGTTCTTTGACATGGTCAGTTCATAAGTCAACAGTAAGTAAAATAATCCTATGTGTGTTTCAATAGAGAATGTCCACAGTGGTGATGCAGACTTTGGCCTATGTTCAGCACTCTTCCTCTGTCCCTGGGGCTCAGCTGTTCATCAGTGGAGATTTGAGACTGCAGCAGAGGACGCCTCTGCCTCATCGAGGGCTGTACAATGTTTACAATGTGAGATGATCCCACCATATTGTTGTTTTTCATGTTTCACGTGTTTATTGAATCCCTCCATTTTATATTTTCCACAACTTATACACAATATCACATTTTAACTGTGGCAAAACCATGATGAATGCTCTTATCTATCTACTAATTTGTTCACACGCGCATGAATGCATGTGTGTGCACCTGTGCGCACACATGACGTGACTTTGCATGACGTGACTTTTAATAGTACACAGCCAAACCAGTTTCACTATTTACTTACTGTCGCACTGAACTAGCTGTCATAGAGTGGAGATGTCTCGTTTATATATGAATATTTACTTGAGACTTAGAGCCGTAGACTATGATTTCGCCCCTGTCCGTCCGTCCATGTGTGTCCCCGTCTGTGAACAGCTAATCTCCGGCACCGTAGAGTCTACGGTGCCGGGTTGTCTACGGCGTAGACAACCCGGCCTGGTGGAGACTTGTGCTCCAAGGAGTGCCCTTTTCGGGTTTGTTATGAATTGTTCTCTGCAAAACATCTGTTCTTTGTGGTCAAGGTTTCTGTGATTGATGGTTCCAGCCCCTTCGCAAGTGCATATGATCTTGTCAACATAATTGGAGCATATCAGGATAGAAACTGTGAGTTGTTATGGTTTATTCATTATTACTGTGTGTACAGTATGTCCTTTGAGTGAAACTGAGCAGGGGTCATCAACATGTCCGCACATGGACAAACGTGTCCGTGGCAAGACTTGTCCATGTCCGTGGCACATTTTGTATTTTGGTTATAATGTGTACATAATCTATCCTAAATATTCTCACTAATTTTTTTAAAGAATTTGTTGAATGATTTTGGTGACTCGTAAAGTGTCGGGATGACATTCTCATTAATATGTCGTGTTGGTACCAAGCCCCCAGAGCCACGGTAGAACAGTGAAGCGTCCGTCGCCTGGTGGTCAAATCTGAGAATACAATACTTCCGCATTTAAAACGCCACTGCACATGCTTCTACTGTTTGAAACCCTAGTGCGCCTGCTCAGTGCTCAAGTAGAGGTACTTCCGGGCAGGCACGCCGGAAGGGGTTAAATAGTGGGGGGGGCAGTGATGACGTCATAGCGGGGGCGTGGCCAAGTGGCGACGTCATGACTCCTCCCCCCCCCACCCACTGCGTCGTGGGCATGTACGCGCGCGAAGCGTGCACAATTTTTTTTGCTTAATTAATTCATAAATTACCATAAAACAACATTAACAACACTCTACCCATCCTTCAGTGTGTCCCATCCTCAAATGTTTTACTTAAGTAAAAGTATCAATGCAATGTAGAATTAAAAAATGTAGAGTACTTTTACACTACATAGACAAATATTGTACTTTTACTCCACTACAATTATTTGATAACTTTATTTGTAGTTACTTTGTAGATTTTGATTATTATTACAAAACCACTTATACAGTATATATACTTTGGCAATTTGAAAATAGCAGATTTGCGACGCGTTGTGAGCTTGTAGATCTGCTATTTTCAAAGAATTTTATTACATTTTACACATTTGAAAACTTGTGAAATGGGACCTTCTGCATAATGAGTGCAAACAATGAGTACCAAACTGCACTTTTACGTTTGGTACTTTAAATACATTTTGATACCAATACTTTTCTACTTTTACTCAAGTACATTTTAAATACCTTACTTTTACTTGTAACAGAGTATTTTTACATCGCAGAATTGATACTTTTGTTTAAGTAAAAAATGTGAGTACTTTTTCCACCACTGGTATTCAGTGCATGCAGTGAGTGACTGTTAGTGCAGGACGAGGGAGTCGAGGGACACAGCATAGCGACTAGTGATGAGCGGGTCGACCCGTAACCCGCGGGTCAACCCGCGGCGCGGGTGGGTCGAGTCAGAATTATGCGGGCTGTGGGTGAGCGGGTCAGCCGCTCTCACACGCAAAAAAAATAAAAATAATCACATGCTCTTGTTTTGTTTGAATATACTTGGGGATTATTTTCTAACCATGATTTTACAGAATTAAAAAAAAATCGCCGGTCGCGGATCGCGTTGAGCCATAGATTTATATATGGGTTCACGGGGCGGGTTGAGGCAGGTTGGGTTCCGTCTCGGGGCGGGGCGGTGCGGGTCATGAAAAAACCCGACCCGCTCATCACTAATAGCGACCCTTCATTTCAATAAGGGCAGACGGCAAAGCCAAAACTTGCAGAACATGTTTAGCACAGCCACAGAGATCACGACTTGTTTATTAGAGGCAATTAGCATGTCTGGCTGGGGCCGCTTGACAATGGGAACGGTGGGGTGGGCGGAGGCAAAAAAAAAAGAAGATTTAAAAAAAAAAATGTTTTAATATATATATATTAAAAAGAAGTGGATAGCTGAAAAGTGGGGGGACATTAAGGACCGTGTGACCCCCCTTCCGGGTGCTTCAAACGCCAGTGAGCAACTTTCATTGTAATGAATAGCTGGGGCGGGGTAGTCCGCCCTCTAGATATATTATAATTCTATAGTTGCTACCCGTACATGATTGCATCAGGTGAGGATGCAAGACAAGACAGACAGCTAGAAGTAATGTTTGCTAATAGCTTCCTTAATGTTTTCATTGTTCCTCTGGCTTAATTTACATCACACCACCTACACATGGTCTAAGACTTTCTCATCAACATCAAATACTTGTTCACCTTCGGAAACCACAACCCTTGAAACTAACAAATGAGTGGAGCAGTGTGAATTAACGCAGGATTGACCCTGGCAGCATATCAATGGTACAGGTGTATTATCTGTTTATTAAGCTACTATCTTTCAACCACAACTAACGAGACAAGACATCAGTTGAATGAGTTTGGGGACAGACGTCATCATGAGTTAAAAGACATACTGTAGTATACAACAAATATTTTTTGATGGGAAAATGAATTGCAACAACTATGCAGTGATAGTGAAGAAAGGGAACTTGCAAAGACACTTTCTGACAAACCACAAATCATTTGACTAGACCTTTCCAGCAGGCAGAACTGAAGGAACTGAAATCCATATGTATTTGTGTACCATACATGGAACTGGATAGAGCTCTCTCATCATCCACAGTGATGGTGAAGGAAGAGAACTTGGAAAGATGGAAAGACACTTGCGGACAAACCACACCTCATTTGACTAGATAATTCCTGAGAAAAAAAAAAGAACTGAGAAAAATACAATTCCAGCAGACAGGGAACTGAGAAAAATAAATAAACGAAGGAACTGAAATTTCAACCATTTTGCCATATACAAATATCATAAATAATTTGTTTGTTATTCTTTGATGTGCATTACACTTTTTTCACAATTATACATATTAAACTATTGACTTATTTTACTCTTTGCATTATTTGAATTAGGGGTCTAAATAAGATGAAAAGGCAGTGGCTAAATAGATCTCATGCCCATAATGAGACTGTTGGGGCCCAGAGCGGGCCCTTCTGTTCCAGATGTCTGTGACAAAAATAAAATATTGATCAAAATGTCCTTCACAAGCAAGCATGGTGATGACCCCTGAAACTGAGTGAATGAACATAGTGAACACAATGCCATAGGATGAGTCGTTATGGCCTTCAAACAAGTAAGCAATACTCTTTTTAAAGATTAGTGTCATAACATTTTACAAACAGGCATAGATAGACACAAACAAGACAATATATAAACATATAACATAAGAGAAGTAGAAAATACCCTGTCTCTCAGTTCTCACCAAGGGCTGGGCAATATAATATTCTTATTTACTCAAGATAAATAAAGAAACATTGAACCTTGATATTATATACAGTAGACATTGCGATGAGACTATATTGTCTGGGATTTTGTTATATTGTGATAATGGCATAGTGTAAGTTGTCTTTTCCTGCCCGAGTTTAAGGCCTATTTTATCATTTCAAGATTTTTCAAGGACAGCTCAAATAGAATAGCTGATCTACATCTTAACAATGCGCCGCTTTTTGAGCTTGTGGATCTGCTATTTTCATATTATCATGACAATACGATATTATTGTCACAATACCAATATCGAGGCATTTGGTCCAAAAAGGTATTAGATTTGGTCCATATTGCCCAGCTCTATTCTCACCTCTTTCTCCTCTCCCTCCCACAGTGACCACGGTGCTGTCCTGTCCAGGTCCAGTGTGGACTGTGGGAAGAGCTGCTGGTGCTCCCTTCCAGCTCAACGCAGACATCCGCTACCCTATGGAAGTGATTAGATATCCTTTAATAGACGTGCGTGCGTGCGTGTGTAAAAGTTGTTTGTGTGTCATCACTTGCTGCATCAGTCAAGGCCAGTCCACACCAATGCAACTCCTTGCAACAAAACCGTTTTAGACCGTTGCAGCGGTCTGGACTGACAAGTTGTAGACCGGTGCCATTTGGGGATAATAGTTGCAAGTTGTTTCAAGCAGGGGTCATCAACATGTCCGTACATGGACAAACATGGCAAGACTTGCCTATGTCCGTGGCACTTGTTTTCTTTTTCTTTATATACGAAAAATATTGTCTTTAATTTATTTTCTTTTTTTAATATTCACATTTCTATGATGTTATTATATCCTAGGATGAATGGTACAGTAGAAAAATTTCACAACTCCATCCCGGGTCCACCACAGCTAAAAACGCGTGCCAATAGGCCTTGTGCTAGATATATATTTTGATGTGTTTTTTTTTTTTTTTTTTATGAGATCTTACATTCATAGTGACAGAACACTATGCAATGTGATTGTCATGAATGCGCCCCACCGGAAGTCTCGCTAGACGAGATTGAAATCTCGAGATTGAAATCTCGTCTAGCAAGACTTCCGGTGTAGTGAAGGGAATACAGCTATACTGAATTTGGGGGTGCTGATTGCTATTGTTCACTTGGTTCATGTCGGTGTTTCGGCCAGAACACCACTTTAGGGGCCCTCATTCCAGATATTAAAGAATAGGACAGAGAGAGGCTTGCTGCTGGGTTTTCTCCTTTTTACTTTCTCCTTTTGCAGTTGTACAGGCATGTAGTAACAGTTCAACAATGCAAGTGTGTATGTGGTTTTGTGGTCATTGACGCACACAACACACTCTAGTTAGGAGCAGGCTCAAACTAACTGAAGTAACATCTTAAAGACGACTGAATACTCTGTATTGACGTCAGGAATGTCTCTGAGAATGTCCGTAGCGTCTAGAACTTTCTCACTGAAATCGCGCGTAATCGCGGTAAACTCTCGCGGGATTTGACCCGCTGTTCAGAATAAAGGCACTTGGATAGTTTTAGCTTGGCAATCAGTGTTCACAGTCAGACCTCTATAAGTGCAATATCAGAATGCCAACGAAATAATACATATAATTAAATGCTTAAACCTATAAGTTGGGGGCCTTTTCTACATCCGGTGTGCTATCAAATTATGCGATCTAGCACAAGGTGGCGCGCGTTTGTAGCTGTGGCGGACCCGGGATGGAGTTATGAAATGTTTCTACTGAACCATTCATCCTAGGATATCATAACATCGTAGAAAAGGTAAGAAAACCGTGGTCCAAAATTCCCCTTTAAACATGTGTTTGAATAATGTTGGTAACTCGTAAAGTGTCGGGATGACATGCTCATTAATATGTTATATTATATTAATAGGTTAGATTTGTAGTATTGTACGTGATACCTGTACCATTTTAACACTCAAAGTGCCTCCTGATCCACCGTGTTAATATTCAACCCCACAGTGTTGGCCTTAACCATTACCCTCCACCTATAGACCTGGGTTCTGGGAGACCATCAAGTTTGCTTGGATCCAGTATGTCAGTGTCCTGCTCATCTTCCTCTGGGTTTTCAACCGCATTCAGATTTTTGTCTTTCAGAACCAGGTTGTACCCACTATATCCATCCCACTGGTGAAGCCTCATCTCCAGTGATGTGGCGGAGTTGGTTCGACTCCCTTGTATACACAAAAGCACTGCAGTACAATACTGTATAACACACATTAAGGCTGGGCAATATATCGATATGATATCAATATTGTTATATGAGACTTGACATCGTCTGGGATTTTGAATAGATTTTGAATCTCAGTACAGGGTGCTTTGTCATAGTCATAGGGGGAAGAGTGATTACATGAAACAAACGAGAGTGCTCAAAGTTTAGTTTTTCGTCAGTGGTGGAAACTCCATTATTTAAGGAAGAATAGTTTTTTTGTACTGTACATAGCTTTAGGATGAATAATTAATTAATTAACTTTGATGAATAAATGTTTATACATTTGTAGATTTTGTATGTCATCTTTTAGTTTCTGTCAGTTTCCATTAATAGGTTTCAGTTTACAGACAGCAGGATTGTAGTACATGTTGAGGTAAATTACACATAATAATTATAATAATATGGTCCCACTCCTTTGGGGAATTTCTGTCACAATACATAAAATGTGTCCATTCAACCCATTGTAAATATTAGGAGCAGTGGCCAAGTGCCATTAATACAGTGCCCCGGCAGTTAGGGGTTAAGTTTCTTGCTCAGGGACATTTCGACACATTGACCGGAACTGGGGGACAAACTGGGGACCTGTTTCCCAGGCGACCTCTCTTTACCCATTCAGCTATGCCTGACCAATGCCCATATTCAGCTATGGCCGCCCATGCGTATATAGTATACATGCTCATTTACCTTGTTAATATGTGACTGATTGCAAAAACTACTTAGAACCACGTGTACTCTGGTTAAACAATAGAACTCCTCAAATTCAGAAACTGGTTGGCAGATATTGTTCAGTATTTAAGAAAAACAAACATGACAGGTGCGTAGGTGTTTTTGACTACTGTGTGGGAATTATTTGTTTCTGATTTGAAAAGAAAAATATTGCAGGTCAACATTAGCAACCTACTTTATATATTGTGGACATAAGAGTGGTTTTGATGACATTTTGGCATCCAGCTATTAGGCAAATAGATGACAATATTTTTGAGATGGAGTTGCTCAATGCTCATATTGCATTGATATTCATTGAGTGTGACGTATGCCCAGGGTGTACTTGCTATTCACTTGCAATGACACAAAAAGCTGTTTTCTCCTGTTCTGGACCAGTACCAGTAAATTACCTCATTTATGCGTTGGGCATGGCAGTACATTTCAGCCAGACTGTTTTGTAACTGTCACACCCTGTCTCCACTGAAAGCCAAGCCACTGACTTTATACAATTCTCAATAGAATTTCAACAAAATGAGAAATAGGTAACCACCATTTTTGTTTGATCGAATACTTTATTAACAGTTTGCAAATAGTACAGTGGTACAATTATATATTGATGCTAAAAGGATAACACAAAAAGCCCTAAGGGACAGGTCGATTTTTAAAGAAGGGTACCCCTGGAGAAAATGTATGTGCCCTGATCTAAAATGCCATGACCCTCCCTTTGACAAAAAATACAAATCAATGACCCTCCCCAAGTGATTAAAAAAAAAAGATTAACCCTCCCCGCCTAGGAGTGTCACGATATATTGTCCGACGATATAGCTTGATATTAAAATGTGACGATAGGTATTGTCATGATGTCATACTGTATCGTAATATATATATATACATATATTTTTTATAAATAGGAATTCTTAGTTACTGTATGATATGAAATGGAAGCATAATCACAGTAATTATTAATCATGTCTTCCATCATATTCATAGTATTTTGGAGAGAAATGTAACAGACTCCGGTCACTTTCAGATTAAAGCACTGCAGAGGGGAGGTGTTGTGTGTCAGCTGATGCTCGTTGACGCTCGTTAATGTGACATGCATCAAAGCAATTAAATTAAAAAGTCCAGATGACAAAAATATGAGGTTTGTGGAATTTATAGTTATGCAGTGTTATATATTATATTTGTTATATTAGTGTATATCTGTCCTCTGAAACAGAGGGTTTATAGTTAGTGAGAACTTCACTTCTCCCTTAAAGGAGTAGTTCACCCAAAAAATGACTTATTTTCTATCAATTGCACACCACATGAAGCCTTGAATCCATGGATTTATTTTTATTTTTGTCGCATTGCTAAGCTAATAATTTGATTCCTGTCTCCTACCGGCTAATGTATCCGGTAGGAGACACAACGTAAATTATTTGTGTCTCCTACCGGAAATACACCTGGTCATCAAATTATTGGCTTAGGAATGCCACAAAAACAAAAATAAATCCCTGAATTGAAGGCTTCATGGGGTGTGCAATTGATAGAAAATAAGTCATTTTTTGGGGGAACTCCTCCTTTAAGCTTGCACAAATGTATTTATTTGTGTGTACAAAGCACTTTGTAATTGCTTTATAAAGTTATTTTAAACTAAAGATGATGGCCAATGTTGATGATACATGAGAAAAGAACATTAATAATGTATCATATCGATATCATATGCCCAACATCATGTATCGTATTGTGAAATTACATCTTGACACCCCTAACCCTCCCCATCAAATACAACAACATGACATTTAAAACGGATTATGTCCGATGTTTCGCTTTCCACATTGATTAGAACATTACTGTATACGTCTTGCTAAATGCACAGTGTAGTATCTGTAGTAGTGGTAGCAGAATGGATAGTGTTCTCAACTTACATGTGGGAAACCCATTGAATCCTGGTCAGATTGAAGATCTGAAGTTGAGTATTTGGTAACCAGTAGTTTTACAACATTTGTCACTCTGCCCTTTTAATTATTAACTACAGTGACTACACTGTTGCCTACATAAAACAAATTAGGCTATCAATTATGCAGGGCTGCCAACACTTCTGGATCCTGCAGGATCTCCTGACAATATCCTGGATTGACATGTCTCCTGATTTTCTCCTGGATTATGTATCAAACTCCCAAAACCAGAACACAGGAAATCCTACTATGTTAAGTTTCTGGGGGAGGACCCCCAGACCCCCCGCTTGGGGGGGGGGGGGGGGGGGTGGTCAGTGCATGCCATCATACATAGTCTAGAAAGTGGGGTCCACGCGCATAGGGTGGATTTTTTTCCGTCACTTGGTTTTTCTTCATCCTTGAAGTGTGTATTTTAAGATTCTGCCAGGTATCAGGGTGAAATAATAATATAATATAAATAATAATAACCCCTTATTACACATATCCTGAACCCAAACCTGAAAATGGAAGAAATAGAAAAGACCACAACTTTTGAAGGACACAACTAGAGACAAATAAAAGCAAGGAATTAATTAAAGTGGTTATTATTAAGATTCAAGCACATCTCGACTCTTAGGCTACAGGACAAAAACAGCACCTAAAAAACAGAGCCAAAATGATCACCATGATGTACCAGACCATGACGTACCAGACTGAAATAATGTCCCACATGTTCATTTTTTAACCCTATGTTAACACTTATCCTACCTAAACCCAAAAAGGGAAACATAGCAAATATTTGGAAGTATACAACATAAATTAACACAATTTTCATACAATTTGGACTCAAGGAATTCATAAAAATTGGTATTATTAAGATTCAAGCATATCTTGACACTATTTTAGGGCAAAAAGTGAAAGAAACTGAGCCAAGAATGTTCAGATTACATCTATATTTGTCATTTTACTAAATACTTGTGTGCACTCTTTTAGCATGTAAACGAACGTAAACAAAGTTGATTCAGACAATATAGAGCATCACCAAACCCAGTACTGTTTTTTTTTTTTATAAAAAATGTTAACTTCCTGTTGATTTCGCTATTTTTATTAGGAAGAGAGGCTAAAAAAGGAGGTATACTATTTTTTGTTAGACAGACGACCCCCCCATTTTTTTTTGACATATAGCTTTAATATATTTTTTTTCCCTGCTTCTTTTATTTTTTGTTTGTACATAGTGCTATCTGTTTCTGTATTTTTGTATTGATATTTGAACTGTGGTGCCACTATATATGACTATGAATTGAATACCAAGGACCTCATTGGAAACAAGACCGCAAGGACTTTTTTGAACAGACCTCGACAAAGTATTTTAAATGCAACTGTGCTCTTTTACATTTTTGCCTAATAAAATATTCAACCAATCAATCAATCAATGACCTGCTACAACAATATCATGTGCCCAGCAGGACCCTAAGGTCAGCCGTCCAGAGTCTATTGGTCATTCGCTCCCGGTTGTTTTTAGGATTGATTTTAAAATTATTTTACTTGTTTATAAAGCTCTCAATGGTCTGGCACTTTCCTACTATAATAAAAAAGAAAAGAAAATGTATGGAATGTCCTTCCACAGGTCTTGAGAGCTGGAACGAAAAAAGGTCAGCCTCTGTGGAATTATTAGAGCCACTTACAAACATTACTGTTTAAACAAGCATTTGTGGAATGTCTTAGATTTTTTGTTTTTTTTTGTTGTTTTTAAGCTGGAGGAGGCGGAGGAGGAGTTCTCCCGCGGGACGAAAAAAGGTAAAAAACTAAAATGTATGGAATGCCCTTCTACAGGTCTTGAGAGCTGCAGCCTCTGGACATTTTTTAAGAACCACTTGTTTGTCTTAGATTTGTTTGTGTGTGTTTTTGTTGTTTTGAATGTTTCATGCTGTGTTTTTATTTATGTTGTATGTCAAGCACTTTGTGAGTTCTCTCTGTGAGAAGTGTTATATACTGTACAAATACAATGTACATACTTACTTACTTCTCCTCACCACACGTTCGGAAGAGTTGTTGAACATGTTTCACCAGGCAAGTCATGTCATTTGTTAATGAGGTAATCAAACCAGTGGTGTTTGGTGGATTCTAACGTTGACCGGGCCAGAACCGGTTTGACAGCTAAACTGGTTTTTAATGGCCACTCATTAACAATTCGGCCGAATGCAAATGAGCCCTATTTGAAAACAAAGGCGACTTTCTGTGGTCGGCTACAACAGAATAGGGTGAGAGCTGCTAATGTTGATTTTTAGTTTTTTTCCCCTGGCGGATCTTGCCCCTACACAGGGACAAGCTGGGTTTAAAGACCGGGCCATGGCCTCGTTGACCCCAATGACGATACGCGCCTGAATCAAACGTGCACTGCACTGGCTATGACGACATTAGAGACTATGGATGATGGTGCTGTTGTTCCCCAAATGGAAGGAAAGTTTTGAGCCTAGCCTGCTCTTAAACTAAGCCTATAGCCACTGTTTTATTGTGTATTTTATACATTTTTATTTTTGTTTGTTTTTGTTTTGTTCTGTAAAGAACTTTGCGCTGCATTTATGTCATGAACGGTGCTATATAAATAAAGTTTATTATTATTGTTATTATTATTCCTCGTACCAGGTTGGCGGCCATAGTTGAATGGTTAGAGAGCCCGCCTGGGAAGCCTTAGGTTCGATGTGTCCCTGAACAAGACACTTAAGCCCTAACTGCTTCCCCCTCCGCATTCCCCCACGAGATGAAGAAAGATAATAAAAAAGAAAAGAAAATGTATGGAATGTCCTTCCACAGGTCTTGAGAGCTGGAACGAAAAAAGGTCAGCCTCTGTGGAATTATTAGAGCCACTTACAAACATTACTGTTTAAACAAGCATTTGTGGAATGTCTTAGATGTTTTGTTTTTTTGGCGAAAAAAGGTAAAAAACTAAAATGTATGGAATGCCCTTCTACAGGTCTTGAGAGCTGCAGCCTCTGGACATTTTTTAAGAACCACTTGTGGAATGTTTGTTGTTTTGAATGTTTCATGCTGTGTTTTTATTTATGTTGTATGTCAAGCACTTTGTGAGTTCTCTCTGTGAGAAGTATTATATACTGTACAAATATAATGTACATACTTACTTACTTCACCACACGTTCGGAAGAGTTGTTGAACATGTTTCACCAGGCAGGTCATGTCATTTGTTAATGAGGTAATCAAACGTGCACTGCACTGGCTATGACGACATTAGAGACTATGGATGATGATGGTGCTGTTGTTCCCCAAATGGAAGGAAAGTTTTAAGCCTAGCCTGCTCTTAAACAAACAGTGTCTGCCTCCTGGACCAAACCTCAAAGATGGTTTCAACAGGAGAGCAGATTCTAGGAGCCTTCATAGCCTACTGGGAATGCAGGGACGCAGAAGTGTGCACACACACACACACACACACACACACACACACACACACACACACACACACACACACACACACACACACACACACACACACAATCTTTAAATACACACTCCCAAGGATTATGAGAAAATAGTCGTCAAGAAAACTATCAACAAATATTTAGTAAAAAGACAAATATAGATGTAATCTGAACATTGTTGGCTCGGTTTTTAAAAAATGCCCAAAATAGAGTCAAGATATGCTTAAGAATACCAATTTTAATACATTCCTCGAGTCCAAATTGTATGGAATATGTGTTTGTTTGTTTGTATGTTGTATACTTCCAGATATTTGCTATGTTTCCCTTTTTGGGTGTAACATAGGGTTAAAAATGAACCCTGTCTTTCTTTTCTGTTGTGTTTTTCTGTTGTGTCTTTTTCTTTGTGTTTTTTATTTTATTTTATTTTTTTATTTTAGTTTATTTGCTTAAAAGTAATTGTACAATGTAAATGCTCTGCAGAAAAGCAAATAAACGCCTTTGTTCAAAAAAAAAAAAAAAAAAAAAAGAACCCTGTGGGACATTATTTCAGTCTGGTAGGCCTACATGGCAGAATTTTAAATACACACGTCAAGGATTAAGAAAATGCAGTTGGTAAGAACTATTTAGTAAAAACAGAAATATATGATATGAACATTTTCAGCTCCGTTTTTTGTGCTGTTTTTGTCCTGTAGCCTAATATAGTCAAGATGTGCTTGAATCTTAATAATAACCACTTTATTCCTTGGGTCCAAATTGTATGGGATTTATTTTATCTTGTCTCCGGATGTTTCCTCCAAAAGTTATGGGCGTGTGGCTCCTGGATTCTGACAGTCCAATGTTGGCAGTCCTGCAATTATGGCCTGATGATTCTGGTTTTACTTATGGATCTAGGCTGGCATCTATCCACAAGTTTCCGCTGTGTTGGAAATTGGGATAATGCATCTCTCCAATATGCCTAATGCCTGTTGAAGTTTTGCTTAATTGTTCAACCACCATCGTTAAGACACTGAATAGATTTGACTGGGTCATTCACTTGCTGTGCGTTGATGGCTTGTTAACGACCGTCATTGATTCTAAATAGACCAAGTTACTTGATATCCTTTGAAATAGAGAGGGGTATTGACCACAAAATTGCTGTCTACTTAAAAGGTACCTAAAAAACGGACTGTTTTATCAATTCAAAATTGCATGACCCTCCCTTGGATTAAAAGTCAAATTAGCTGACCCTCCCTTGGACAAAAAATAGAAAGCCATGACCCTGCCCTATTTTCCTCCAAGGACCCCCTTCTGTAAATTTCGACTGGTCCCCAAGGGCTTAATTGTTTATGTGCACTGATGTGTTATTGATCCCAAATCAGTACACCATGACAATGTCATCCACTGGTTTGCTCTCCACTGATTCACTCAAGCCTTATACCAGTCTCAGTGGAGACCGTTTTGGTTATAACTGCCTCAGGCAGTAAACGCAGGATATGATCTGATTCTGTGTCATTCAGGAACCAGGTGCATCCTACCAACCAGAAAACTCTGCATAAGTAAACCTAACTATTTGATACTGGAACCAAAACAAAGGGGAATATTCAATAGGCTATGCATTCTTTTTTTCAGAGGTAAGTAGTTTTCCATTGCATTTAGCATTTGTATGTAGCAGTAGACCTATTGTTCACATAATGAATTCTAGGTGTATTTTTGTTTACAGTCTCTGGGCTACTAAAGTTTTATGTTTCCTTAAAAACAAAGAAAAACTAAAGAATTCTCGACATGGCTATATATGAGTAAGCCTAAAGCGTGATTTGAGTCGTAGTATAATTAGGCTACACTAACCATTGCATTGGTTGTCGGAAAAAAACAGGAAGTATAGTTTAACACCTGTAAGAATTATCATATAATTTATTTTTTCCTTTATGTGTGTGGCTGTGTAGCCCAGGGCTACCAATCCTCCTGGATCCTGCAGGAGTCTCCTTGATTTCTACCACATCTCCTGGAGGACTCCTGGATTGCACTTTCTCCTGGATTTCTATTGATTGGGGGATTTCTTCCGCTTTCAAACTCAAACTTAAAGTTAAACCTCAAACTCAAGCTTATCAAACTCCCCAAATTCACCAGAACACAGGAAATTACATCTACTATGTTACAAAGTTGTCAGGCCTGGTGTTAGTAGCCTACTTGCCACAGACGATGGATGTCAGATCACGTCACAAACTGTTATTTATTTGTGTGCGTAAACGCAGCGCGTCCTTTTACGCAGTCCATTTAGGCTCTGCTCCGGTAACATGCCTCCCTCTGATCCTTGGCTGTGAGACGCCTCAGGTCCCGCCTGCCGAAATGCCACCCCTCCGTTTCACCCCTGCTGTCCCCCTCCCCGCCCATCCCACTGCCAGCCACTATACCAATGGCCACGTCTTAAAAGAGCCTTCTTTGTACACAAACGGACACTGGGGATAGCGCTTCTGTCGGAGCCCTCGGAGGATTCACCTCGGAGGATTCACCTTAATAAGTGATCTCTCAATAATCATTAAGTGATCTGGAAGACTTCTCCATTGGATCGCGGTGTGTCGCCAGGCAACACCGGCGTTAAGGTAAGATCTTCCAACAAACAAAAAAGAAAAAGCTGCAAACAGAGCGAGTGACCAGCCATCCACTGAGCCAAGTCTCTTTCTTTAGGCTACTTCTTGGGGAGTTTCAGTGGTGGAAAAAGTACTCAAATGTTTTACTTAAGTTAAAAGTATCAATAGCCTACAGAAATGTAGAAACATTCTGTTACAAGTAAAAGTCCGGTAATAAAAATGTACTCGAGTAAAAGTTCAAAAGTATACTTAAGTACAGTAGGCTACTTGAGTAAATTTACTTAGTTACTTTCCACCATTGGGGACTTCTGCTTTTGGTTGACCCGAGGAAGCGAATTAACGCACTTGTACTATTATTACAGAGAACTGAATTACTGTTTGGATTCAAACGTGTTTAAAAAAAAAGTTTTACACACGTTTACATAAACCGTATATAAATGTAAAAGACTGACATTAAGGTAGCGATTAATTGAATAGGTGGGGGGGAGGGGTCGCTAAGGCAACGACAATGGAAAGCCAGAATGCGAGAAATGCTGTTTTAAATATCTGCGATTCTCCATATATAATGTGAAAATCCACTCGATACAGTGCCTATAACTATTTTGTCGGATTCATTCCTTGACAGCCCACTAATTCATTTAAAAT